>NC_044550.1:146918493-147218493 GCF_007565055.1 Rhinopithecus roxellana
GTTGCTTCCCTATCTTATGCCAAGCATTATGGTAGGTACTGAGGATTTGAAACTGTAAACAGTAGTCCCTTATGCATCTGATATCCCTTTTAAGAAATAAAAAGATAAATTCCAATCAATTCATCCATTGTATATTCATTCACTCAATAACGAGGTTTGGAGTACCCACTCTACACCAAACATTCTTCTAAGCTTTATGGAACAGAAGTGAGCAGGAGAGAAACAATATCTGTCATGTTAGCAAGACAGACAGTCACATCAACATACACATAAATAATTGTGATTTAAGGCAAAAATAAGAGGCTGAGACAGACAATGATAGGGTGGATTGTGGTACTTTGGAAAGATCTTTCTAAGACAATATCCATTTAAGCAGAGATGATAACTACGTGTATGTGAAGTGCTGTGGAAATATAGAGGACGACCACTTGCTTTGACCTGGGCAAGTCTGAAAAGGTTTCTAAGTCAGAGGTCATGACTGAGAGACAAATAATACTTAAAGCACTCCCAGGGAAGAAGGAGGCAGTCCAGTCAGAGGAATGATATAATAAAGGTAGAGAAGGATGATTAAATATACCATGAGCCACAGCTATAAGGTGTTCAACTGGGAGGTTGGAGGGTGGTATAAGATGAGATTGAAGAGGGGCTTAGAAGCCTTATTAGGGAGCCCTTTGAAATTACCACAGACAGGATTTGCTCTCATTGTTAGCTGTGTTGCCTGATAAGAGCATACCACCTTATTAAGATATCAAGCTTCTCATTTTGGGTGCAAATCTGTATAGTTTGCCTCTTGTCACACACTGTCTGAAAAGGACTTGTGTGTTTACATGAGTTTACAAAAAATCATGTATCTAGGGGAAGTTCATTTGGGAAATGTGGACAGTAGAAATTGAGAAAATATTTATTTTTCAAAAACATAAAGAAGGAGTGCTTTACAAATCCTTATCACATTGAAGAATCTACTTCAGGCATCTAAGGACAGAATGATGGGAGACCGTAATCAAGAGCATATCAGTTCATTTTCCTTCCTGAAGGGAAAGAGATATCACAGTAAATTTGTCTATGTCACAGAAACTAAGTAGTTAATTACTTCCTTTGACAAAATATTTATTGGGCAACTACAATGTGTAAGTCATGATGATAGGTGTTATTCTTTCTGCATTTGATGTGTAGTGACTTTATAAAGCTATTGATTTTTACACTCAAGCCTGTGCACAATCACTTCTTAGTTAATTTTTTACATTTTCCTCCTCTACTGCAAAGATGAACCTAATTCGTTGTGGATCTGATGGAGGGATTCCTCTTATTGTCATTCTTTTCCTTATATACTTTGGAGAATTTTGTGTTACACTATAATAGATATAGTACTAAAATTAAAATAGAAAAGAAAAAAAGGAGAAAACTAACCAGGAAGGATTTGCTTTTGTTGTTTTGTGCTTAGTAATTGCTTTGGTGGAGTTCATATCAAGAGGGTTATGCCTAACTGAAGTCCTTTTAAACCACTACCACTTGTTACAGTGGACAAAAATACAAGTTACCAAGCAGAAAACATCTCTAGAGTTTATTAACTTTGGCCAGTTTTCCAATGGATGCTGTAGGCCAGATACGGAACCCATGAATTACTACTTTTATATTAACAGAGTAACGTAACATTTGATTGAACAAAAAAGGTATGGAAAAATTGAGACTAAGTTAGATTTTTGGTGAATATGGTGATTACATTGATACTAAAAAATTCAATGTTAATTTAAAATTGTGATTACTTTGACATATTTTTAAATCTTAATTTTGAAGCATAAAATTATCTAGTAACAGCTAATTCTAAAGTGAGCACCAATACAGAAACAGAGGCTTCTGAAAGTTTGACTCATCCACTTTCTCCCAGCTTATTTGTGGTTCCTACCCTAGAGAAGTGATTAAATTTTGTAATGTCTAGGCCAAAGGTGGCTCCATTCACAACAACCAGAACACTTTCCTTTGCACTTAGGGTGATCACAAACTCTTTTTTTTTTTTTTTTTTTTTTTTTTTTTTTTTTTTTTTTGTCTTTCCAGTTTACATGTATTATTGCATATTGTTCAAGAAATGTTTTCTTTATAATTTCTACAACTATGGTAGTCTCATTACTTGCTCAAATTCACATAAGGCAATGATGGAACTAAAATCTACATGTTGATACTCAGTGCAGTGGTAAATGCAGCAAATCTGCTTTTCTGTTATTATTAAGTAAAAAAAAAATAAATATAATCAAATCCTTCTCTGATGATTGAAAATGTGAGATATGCCTTGTATTTTCAATTTCCATTAACATAATTTTGATTTAATAGTATTAGAGTTATAGAAGTGTCACGAGTTTAATTTTGTCCCCAAAATGTTATATTCTAGCCTTGGTACTCATGAACATGACTTTATTTGGAAATGAGATATTTGCAGATATCGTGCCGGAGAGGAGACCATGCCGGATTAGAGTGAGCCCTAAATCCAGTGCAAAGGTAAGTGTTACCACTATTTTTCAGAAAAAGCTGGTACTATAAAGTACAGTATTGACCCAATGCAATACTCTCTGCTGAAGATATTGCTCCCCTGAGTTTTTAAATGTAAAACTCACTTTATTTTCTTTATATTTTTTATAAAATACAGTTGTTAGATTAATAAACCATGAGAATATCTTTATATATATATTGATTTTGATAAATTATTTGAGCAAATATTGCATTCTTTGCATTGAATAGGTAGGTGGTGTCACTGCTGATTAAACATTCTTTGTTCAAAGGCTGTTAATCAGTTTCTTATCGTTAACATTTCTTTTAAATGTGCTACAAGCTGGTAAGTTTGTCTCCCTCCCAGTCTTCTCAAAACTTACTACTTTATTTAAAATCATGCATGTTCTATTTGAAGATCCATTTCTATCTTTTCAGTACCACCCTTTTCCACTAGCCTAATCACATTATTCCTATTTTCAACATCTAGAAACCAACTCCATAATGCATTTGGAATATCTAAGAAGTAATAATCTCAAAAGTATTTCATTTTTCTTCTTCTTTACTCCCAGTCAAGCCTAGGGTGAATGTCTCCCCATCCGAGAAGGGTCCCCTGAAGCACCACAACCTATTTGTCTGCCACATGACAGATTTCCATCCAGGCAGCATTCAAGTCAAATGGTTCCTGAATGGAAAGGAGGAAATAGCTGGGGTTGTTTCCACCAACCTGATTTGTAATGAGACTAGACCTTCCAGATCCTAGTGATTCTGGAAATGAGCCACCAGCAGGGAGACATCTACACCTGCCAAGTGAAGCACGCTAGCCTGGACAGTCCTGTCACCATGGAGTGGAGTGAGTTAGTCTCTGATGACCCTCTAGACCCCACCTCTGAAGAGCAGGAGACTCTCTGGCTCTGGGATCCACTCATCTTGTCTTCTTTATCTATACTCTGGGGCCATGTTGATCCCATCTTTCTTCTATACCAGCTCCTGAGAGTAGTTTCAACCTGGGGCAGTGGAGACTTCCCTGTCTTTGGCCTAGGGGATCCCTAGGATTCACAGTTCTCCCAGTCGCCAGAGTCTAGGGATAGAGACACCTTCCTGAACTGACCTCACACATGGGAATTGTTCTCTTCCTTCAGCCTTTTATCCTATTCTGAGTTATTTTGAGAGGCAACTGCCAAATTCTGCATTTGTGCCTTGTTGAGATCACACCGTATGTTCCAGAATTAAGGGAGTGGCTCTTTCTCAATTTCCTCTTATGTAATGTGTACCCTCCTCATTGTACTTGTGTCAATATTCTACATCACGCTGCAAGATACCAGACAGGATGTGAGCAGGGGCGCAGCTGGTGGAGGTGACACTGACCCTGGGTCAGCTTATAGAGACTCAGCTCCACTGAGTTTCTATGAAGTAGCAGCTTTTCGTACCTGCATAGAAATAGCCAGAATGATAAATAATTCCATCATCTATGAGCACTTCTATTCCAACATCCAACTTTAGTTGCCAAAAGATTGGAGACTACTGATAAATCACAGGAAAAATACATTGTAGTCTGCATTTCTTTTGTAGTATTCATAAAATTTCTATATCCATCAAAAGTTTGTACTTTTCTTATTTCCATAAATACATTATCAGTTGAGAATGTAATCATTGTACTACACAATAAAACACAAAATAAGCAAGCAAGGAAGCAAACAGAAACAAACTATTTTTCCTTACTTTGTTATTATCATTCCAACTTCAAGCAACAGAAACATGTAATTTCCATTTTTGTTTCAGTAAGTGTCTTTAATGTTGCCATACAAAAATAATATCCATGATTTCCGTGTTACTGAGATGTTATCTAAAAACAAACATGCATCTTCTAATATTCTCCTTTCTTTAGAAAGCACATACGTTGAATCATTCTATCCAAGACCAAATTTGGTTGAGTAGCAAAGCTCACCAAAGTCAGCTGTTATTACTTTCTTCTCCTCCATGAAGCTTCAATAGCTTGATGATATATTCACATTTGCCAGCTTGAAAAAGAGCCTTCTTCACTGAGTGTGACAGGGAGTAGTGAATCTGTTCATTGTTAAAGTTTTTCTACAGCAGGATAAGACACAGACCTGGTACCTGGGATAGCCACTGGCAGAGAGCATTATCCAATAATATGCCACATGCAGTTTAACCTTGTTTTTACTCCACAGTCATGAGACATGAATTCACTGTACTTGCTTCACCAACACAGGTTTAAAAAACTTGCTGCAATTGCCTCTTTTATTAAACACAAATGAACACATTAGACCCCTGGGACAGGTAGGGAGAAATTCCTGTACTTAGGAAATATTTTCATTTAATAGCAGCACTGAGAACTCAGCCCCTGTACTTGGTATTAGAGCACCTTTTGTTTACTCCAAAATGTGAAAACAATTAATAAACATTAATAAGATATATCAGAATTTGGAATGTTCTTTTAAAAATACTATGTTCTATGAGGATTATACTCTTTGAGTCTTATAGATCAAGGAGAGATTAAAGAGATCTTTAGAAAGAAGGGAAGAGTCTGCTTCTGCCGGTGGAAATCTCCATTTAAAATCTGAGTCTTGTAGGGAAGTATTATATTCTAACTCAGCCTCCAAAAAAGCAACTGATAATTATGAAGCAAATTGTGAAAGTGAACATTTTTTATTGAGCTCCTTTAGTAGGTATTCACAGCCACCCTTTGAGGTACGTACTCATTTTGCATGTGAGAAAACTAAGGTTCAGTTAGTTTAAATTAACAACCTATCCAACCCCACGCATTCTATCCAGGATCATATAGTAATAGTAGCAGAACTGAGATTCCAAACTAGAGCTGTTCTAATTTCTATATACCTATTGCAAAAAACTATGCTGGATTTATCAAAGAAAAATTTAAAGTATAAAATAATTATCTGTACTCAAAAAGTGTAAAGTACATTGTATACATAGCAGATAAGTTACAAAATAAATGAAATTATAAGAGATATTAGAGATTCCATGGCATAATCATGGTCAATCACAGACAGATTTGTCTCAAGACCTTAGATTGTGAATAGCATTCTGAACTTATTTACCTCAATTATCAGGTGAGTTTTTTGATAACTATCTTCTGTTATTCTTTTTGCATTTGATTGAAATTTCTAAAATATTAAATGTCATGTTATTTGTGTATAAACAACTAGGTCAATTTGGTACCTACCTACACAATTTTTAGATATTTTCTTTTTAATTGTTTTTTTCTTAAGGAAAAATAACCTCCCAAAAATGGCTGACAATGTTATGGCTCCTGGTGATGAGTGGAGATGTGCTCAGCGTGCTCCCTATTAATGAAAAAGTGACATAAAAAATGACTTGCACTCAAAGAAGTGATGCACACTCCATCATACACCAAGTGGTGTTATAAGACATTGCTCCGAATTTTTAAAAAAATGACCTGGGTTAAATTAAATACATGGTCTTTTACAAATCAGTCTTACTTTTTCCAATTTAATTTTGACAATTTGATGATTTAAATATTTTTATAGCTTCAAGGTATAATATTTTCTGAGTGTTGAGTGGGTTGCTGAAACGTTAGAACGATAGGTTCTGGACAATCCCTTCCAGCATTTTAGCAGATGCCAATTGTGCAAATTGTCTTGAGATCCAGTGAAAGACACTTTTCTCAGTTCTTAAATGAAGCCTGTTTCCCTGTCAGTTAGCTGAAGACATACTGAAGGCCACTACCATACTGATAGCAGACTTCAAGAGAAAAACCAGACCTAATAAATACTTTATTCCACCCAAAAACTTATTTCCCTTAGCATGTTATTTTATTAAGTGCCTGAGCAGACATTTATTATATGTACCAAGTCACAAACCACCATGAATTCTGCTGAAACATGAGAACATAATCACATTTTAAAGTTTACATGCCATAAAAGGAAAATGAAAGTACTATGACTAACACATGAATTTCATGTTTCGACAGTTCATAATATTTTGAAAAGATAACATCATTTATCATCAAACTCAGCCTTCCCAAATTTATAGTCATATAAGCAAATATTTGTGTCTCATTTATCTTTTCATTTTACGGGAGCATTTTCAGAACAGTGATAAAATGTTAGTTTCACTAATTTATCAACACTTTAAAAAAAGAATGGCACAATATTTCTTTTCTTTTATTTTTCTCAGGCCCTTGACCTTTTTGTCTCTAACTTGTTTGGAAGATATTGAAAATGAAATGCTTTCTAGATATATTTTCCTTCAGCCTTAAATATTCTGTTTTCATTGGTGTAATTTAGCTTTAGGAAAAGGTCCAAACCATGTTGATAACTTTTTATCTAAATGTTTTTAACTTTTATCTAAAATCTACTCTTTGAAGTGGGCCTATTAGGTCTTAGACACAATGCTGGGCACTTTCATATACAGTTGACATTTGAATGCACACAGTCTTTTGTGTTTCCTTGTGTTGCAAAGAATACAAATGAAATGCACAGAGGTTAAATGACCTTCTCCAAGTTTATGTAACTGATAAGTGTAAGAGACAGGACTCAGGCTTCTTTTTGTCTAATAATTAAATAGTCTTTTATCTGACTAGTGTCATACATATGTCATAGTGTGGAGTTGCAGTTAAGATCACACACTCTTGAATCAGTCTGCCTTAGTTAAAATTTCAGCTTCATCAGTTACTAGCTATGTCACCTTGGTAATGTTTCTTAGACTGTCTATGCCTCAATTTTCTTGCTATGAAATGAGATAGTAGTAACTAGCTTTTAGAGATTCTGTGGGATTAAATTAATACACATAAAGCCCATTGAAGTTGTTACGATTATTACATTATCACTACCTACTCAGTGCTAAACAGACTCAACTGTTTTTTCTCAATCAGGATTTTTTCATTAAGACCTAGAGTTATATATCCAAACACACCCTCAAAATCTTTACTTGGTTTTCTCAAAGGCACCCTCACTTACTCTACTGAGAAAGAGAAAACCAGCCTCCAATATCCAGGGCCTGACCTGGCGTTATCACCTGCTGGCTCTTGAAGCTACTACGAGCTGGCACTCACAGAGGGACCATGGTGTTCTCCTCTTCAACATCAACAATTTTACAGAATGCCTACAGCAGACAAGGTCACTGTGTGACTCTGGGGCATCAAGACATAATAAGGCCACTTTGTAATCCAATCTGAGTACAGAAAAAACATGACAATTTTCCAAACCACAAAAATGACCAATCATCTCAATATCCTCATTAATATGAATCACTGCTATTTTATTAACCAACTTGGCTTTATTCCATTCTTCCTTTATCTTAAAGAAGAATGATTCACATGATCATAGAATTGCTTCTTCTGACAAACAGTATCCGATTCAGAATAAATCTCTGCTCTCTTATAACTTCCTCAAATCACTAACACAAGCCACACAATGAATAATTCCCTTTTCAAATGGATTTACTGAGATGATCCACAGGTCTCCGTAGTGTATGTTCTCCCTTGTCTTTGTCCGTTCAGTGTTGTTATATAGGAATACCCAAGGCTAGGTATTTACAAAGAGGTTTATTTGACTCAAGATTCTGCTGGCTGGAAGATTGGGCATCTGGTGAAAACTCCTAGGCTGCTTCTACTCATGGTGGAAGATGTAGGGGAACCAGCATGTTCAAGGAGCACACAGCGCCAGACAAAGCAAGAAGGAGTCAGGAGGGGCCAGCCTCTTTTTAACTACAAGCTCTGGAGGGAATTAGTAGAACAAGAACTCACCACCGCTTCCCTCAGGGAAGGCATTCATCTATTCAAGAGGGATCCACCCCTAAGAACTAAACACCTCTCATTAGACCCTTACTCCAACACTAAGTATCAAATTTCAGCATGACACTTGAGAGAACATCCAAACTACAGCATCTCTCATTGCCAGGATTAAATAATCCCAACTTTATAGCTGTGTTCTTTGTGGTTTTTGGCTACAAGGTATTGATAATATCCAAAAATACCTCCAAAATGATCTATCCCGGACCTGATATATTCTTCTTTTGTGTAATTTGAGTCAAATAGAAACCTTTGAGTCATCTTCAATCCCTCCAATTCTTTTATTTTTCATGTCTAATCTATGACTGAATTATTTTTATTCCCATGACAGCAATTGTTTAAATTGTCTAAGTTACTATCATCACTTACCTGAACAAATTCTATAGCTCTTCAACTAATCTCTCATGAGTCACTTTTATTTCAATCAGAGAGATTTTTCTATAGAACCAATATTATCATATCTCTCCTTTGCTTATTACTTTTAAATTTCAATCATGTGCTGCATGATGAGATTTTCTACAATGACATGGTCCCATAAGATTATAATGGAGCTAAAACATTCCTATTGTTTAGTGATGTTGTAGGCATCTTAATAACCTGATGTAAAACATTATTCACATGTTTTGGGTAATGCTGTCGTAAAGAAACCTATTATGCTGCCATTCATTTAAAAGTATAATAAATACAATTGTGCACAGTACTTAATACTTGGTAATAAATGACTATGTTAAAGGTTTATGTATTTACTGTAGTATACTTTTTATTGTTATTTTAGAGTGTGCTCCTTCTGCTTATATATAGAAAATTTAACTATAAAAGAGCTTCAGGCAGGTCCTTCAGGAAGTATCCAGAAGAAGGCATTGTTATCAAAGGAGATGGCAGCTCCATGCATGCTATTGCCCCTGAAAACCTTCCAATGGGAAGATATAGAGGTGTGAAACAGCAATAATGATGATTCTGGTCCTGCATAGGCTAATACGTGTGTTTGTGTCAAAACAGAAATACAAAGTTTAAAAAGCAGGAAAAAAATTTAAAAATAGAAAAATAGTTTATAAAGATAAAAAAAGTTTTGTACAGATGTACAACGTGTTTGTGTTTAAGCTGTGTTATTACAAAAAAATCAAAAATTAAAAAGTAAACAGCTTATAAATTTAAAAGTTTTAGCAAGCTAAGGTTAATTTACATTTGAAGAAATAAAACAATATTTAATAAATTTAGTATAGTCTAAATGTACCTTACTTTTAAAGCCTAGAGTAATGTACGATAATGTCACAGACTGACCGAGTTTGTATTTCTGACCAGGGCCCAAATCTCATGTCTAATTGTAATATACAGTGTTGAGGAGGGGCCTGGTGGGAGGTGGCTGGATCATGGGGATAGACTTTTTCTCATGATAGTGAGTGAGTTCTCACAAGACTTGGTTATTTGAAAATGTGTGGCATCTCCCCTTTCTCTGTCTTTTTCCTGCTCCAGCCATGTAAGATGTGATTCCTTCCTCTTCTTGAAAGTAATGGGAAAAACAGCAATTACTTTTGCCCCAACCAAATAATAGCCAAGACAATGGGGAAAATGCCTCAGAGGCATTTCAGAGGCCCTCCCATCATGGGCCTGGAGGTCTAGGAGGGAAGAATGGTTTCCTGGGCCAGAACCAGGGCCTGGCTGCCCTGTACAACTTCAAAACATTGTTCCCTGCATCCCTGCTGTTCCCAGCTGTGGCTAAAAAGCTCCCAGATATGTCTCAGGCTGCTTCTCCAGAGGTTGTTAGTCATAAGCCTCAGTGGCTTCCATGTGATATTAAGCCTGCAGATGTGCAGACAGCAAGAAGTGAGGCTTTGGAGCCTTCACCTAGATTTCACAGGATGTACATCCAGGCAGAAGTCTGCTGCAGGGGCAGAGCCCTCATGGAGAACCTCTATTAGGGCAGTGTGGAGGGGAAATTTGGGTTTGGAACCTACACACAGAGGGCACCTTGGGGCACTATCTAGGGTAGCTGTGAGAAGAGGGCCACCATCCTCCAGACCCCAGAATGGTAGATCCACCTACAGCTTGCACAGGCACTCAATGCCAGCCCATGAAAGCAGCCATGGGCACTGTACCCTGCAGAGCCACAGGCCATAGGAGCAGAGCTGCCCAAGGCCTTGGGAGCTGTATTAGTCTGTTTTCATGCTGGTGATAAAGACATACCTGAGATTGGGCAATTTACAAAAGAAATAGGTTTAATGGACTCAGTTCCACATGACTGGGGAGGTCTCACCATCATGGCAGAAGGTGAAAGGCATGTCTCGCATGGCGGCAGACAAGAGAAGAGAATGAGAGCCAAGTGAAAAGAGTTCCCCTTATAAAACCATCAGCTCCCATGAGACTTTTTTATTACCACGAGAACAGTATGGGAGAAATTGCCCCCATGATTCAATTATCTCCCACTGGGTCCCTCCCACAACAAGTGGGAATTATGGGAGCTACAATTCAAGATGAAATTTGTGTGGGGATACACCCAAACCATATCAGGAAACCATCCCTTGCAATAGTGTGGCCTGGATGTCGGACATGGAGTCAAAGGAGTTTGTTTTGGAGTTTTAAGATTTAATGACTGCCTGCTGGGTTTTGGACTTGAATGGCATTTTTAGCTGCCTTGTTTTGGCCAATTTCTCCCATTTGGAATGGGAACATTTACCCAAAGTCTGTACCCTCATTATATCTTGGAAGTAACTAACTTGCTTTTGATTTTACAGACTCAGAGGCTCAAAGGACTTGCCTTGTCTCAGATGAAACTTTGGAATGTGGATTTTGAGTTAATGCCGAAATGAATTAAGACTTCGGTGACTTTGGGTGACTGTTGGGAAGGCATGATTGTATATTTCAATGTGAGAAGGAAGTGAGATTTCCGAGGGACCCAGGGTGGAATGATATGGGTTGTATTTGTGTCTCAGCCCAAATCTCATATTGTATTGTAATCCCCAGTGTTGGAGGAGGGGCCTGATTAGGGTAATTTGATCACCAGAGCTGACTTCTCCTTTGCCACCTCGGCCTCCCAAAGTGCTAGGATTACAGGTGTGAGCCACTGCACCTGGCCTGCTGTTCTCATAATAGTGAGTGAGTTCTCATGAGATCTCATTGTTTAAAAGTGTGCCGCAACTTCCCCTTCTCTGTCTTCCTCCTGCTCCAGCCATGTAAGATGTGACTCCTTCCTCTTCACCTTCTGTCATGATTGTAAGTTTCCTGAGGCCTTCTCAGTTATGCTTCCTATACAACCTGTGAAACTGTAAACCAATTAAACCTCTTTTCCTTATAAATTACCCAGTCTCAGGTTGTTCTTTATAGCAATGTGAGAACAGACTAATACACAGGCCGTCACAATCAATCACCATTTGCTCACTGACTCACCCAGAGCAACTTCCAGTTGTGCAAGTTTCATTTGTGGTACATTCTCTATGTAGGTATACTATCTTTTATCTTTTATACCATATTTTACTATACCTTTTCTATGTTTAGATATACTAATAGTATTGTATTAAAATTACCTACAGTATTTAGTACAATAACATGCCATACAGGTTTGTGGCCTAGGAGCAATAGGCTATATCATATAGTCTAGGCATGTAGTAGGTTATACCATATATGTTTGTGTAAGTACACTCTGTGATGTTTGTGAAATGACAGAATCGCCTAAGGACACATTTTTCAGAATAATTTCCCCTAGTTAACCAATACATCGCTGTAGTTATTTCTCTTACTATTAAGAACAAAATCCTTAATGTGGCCTGTATATAGAAATATCATAAATTCATATTTGCCTTGGAGAGTCTTGATTTATGCCTGGTGTCCTGAAAAAATTAATAGCTTCACCTTTCACTCTCAGAATGATCATGGTTTGAACAATAAGTTATATGGTCACCATATTCACGGAAACCTACATGATCTGATTCATACCCATATCTCCATGTTCATTTTTTGCTACCTCTTCCTCTCTCTGTGCTTCATCTACACTCAATTTTATTTTCCTTTTATTTTTATGTCTGTGACATAATCTATTACTGAGCATCTTTTTACATATATTTTCCTTATCATCCCTCCTCTCTTTCTAGTTAAGCCCTTTTCATTCTCCAAATCTTAGCTGTGAAGTCAGTTCCTGAGTAAAACTTTTCATGACCCTACAGACGAGATCAGAATCTGCTCTATGCTTACACAGTGCTCAGTAATTACCACAATCTGCAGTATTGTGTGCTTTTTTTTTTTTTTTTTTTATTGGCTGATGCATTTTCCTTAGTTGAACTAAGCTACCTGATAATTAGGCCATATCTTTCTTTTTCTTTAACTTTCCATTTTACCCCAAGACCTGACATAAAATAACAAGCATTGAGTAATTTTAAATGCATTTTTTTTCTTATGCAGAAAAAGGTTTGAACAATAAATAACCCTAGTAAGTGTGGCACTCAGATAACCTGTGAAGAGATAACTTTAATCTCAAAGGATTTGTTTATCTCCTTCACCTCCTGGAATATGTGACTCAAAGGTCACCCTTGAATGATGGTGGAAAGTGTCAGCTCTGTCTAGACAGGGATTGTTCTGCATGTCTGCTCACAAACTAAGACAATTAAGGATGGGTAAGAATGATTTATTGCAATCTTTCTTAACCATGTGGGCTGATGAAATTGTGCGTGTTTTTTAAATATGAAATGCTTTGGAAAGATGGCGTAAACAAAGAAGAAAGGAGTGACAATCACTTAATCATCAAGTAACCCTCTCATGGTCCCAAAGAGGAATAGTCACAGAAAAGAAGATGAAAGTGGAAGAGGCATATTATAACATAATGAAATGAAAGTATCAAAACTTAGTATTAAAACTAATATTCAATAGAATTATAATTTTAGATTACTAATTCCTTAAAGTCAACAATATCATAACTTTTCTAGAACAGTATGGGTACTGACAGGTGAATGTCACATTTTTTCCTACTCTCTATAGAACCATCTGAATATGAATTTGTATTATGAATGAAGCCGAGATCAGGAGATCTACACGGGTGAGAGAATAACAAGATATGCCTGATTTACAGTCAATACTTTTTGTGATGTATGAATTTTAGATGTTTTATCACCCACCTGCTCACTTATTGCAGAAGTTTTTAAGGGAAAAGGAAGAAACCACTGAAGAAGGATCCGTGAGAAAACATTATTGCTTGTGTTATTATTGTTGTATATGATAATATGGTGTTAATTTTTTGCCTTTATATAAAAATATGTTAGAGGTTATCGGTAGTAGCTTTATCCTTAAAAGATTTTACACCATGTTGTAATTTTCTGACAATCCATAGGGGAAGGTTTGTCGGAGCTGGGAAAATAAGTTGCGTTCTATCTGACAGGTGGGTAAATGCAAAAGCTAGGGCTTATCCAGTTGAACTTCAGAAAATCAGCCAAGGAAAACAAAAGCTACGAGTACTTTAGTACAAAGAAGAAAAATATTGAATCCAGAAAATTAGCTAAAGTAAAAATACAACCTTAGATTAATAGACTAGAGAGTAAAACACTAGGAATTAAGCATTCACACAGTCTCGGCAAGGGTTGGCACCAGAAAAAGAAGGGAAGTTGGTATACAACTGTGGTTCACACTCACTTCTTCAGCTGTGATTTCTTGTAGGTATAGAAGCCAGCGCCCAGCACAGCTTCCAATGATCTCTACCTCCTTGATTTCTCATCCTTGTATAGTCATCCCATGCCTTGTACCAGAATTTTTCTTGACCATTTTCATATTGAAGATGTAATGGTATATTAGTTCTGAGATTAAGTTATAAAAGATTGTAGCTTCTTGCTTATGATTGCACCACTGCACTCCAGTCTAGGCAACAGAGAAAGATGCCATCTAAAAAAAAAAAAAAAAAGAAAGAAAAAGATTGTGGGTTCAATCTTCAGTGCTGTTATGTAAATGAACCAAACATGATTTCTGTATAGGGGCCCTGATATTATTTACCCCGCAGCATGATAAAGACCATTTGTTCAAAACCTGTAGGTAGCAAATTCAAATTCGTACACATCCAATTGCTTTAAGTATAGCCTAAATAAGCATATATTTAGTGATTTTAAGCCTTCCTGCTTTGCATACCCTGTAAAATTGCAGCCAACACCTGCTAGGCATAGATAAGACAAACCTTGTAACTTTAAAAGACTCCAAACTTCTGCGGCCCTTTGGAGCTCACTGACCCAGAAACTCCCACCTTGTCACTGAATGACATCACCTATACACGGAAACTGTCTCTCAGATTCGCCTCCTTCCCCAGGAGTTTCCTTGTCCTCTTCGCCCTGTGGACAGTGTCTCTTGCTGCTGTCCCTGGAAAGTCTCCTGCCCTGAGGGACTTCTGTCATGCAACCTTGTCCAAGCACCACCCAATAAACCTTGTGATGTACCGCCATTCCATGGACTTGTTTTTCCCTTAATCAGCCTTGAAATCTTTGAACTTGCCACAGGTGTCCACTTTTTTTGTCTTTATTTTGAATCTCTCATTTTGGAAGAAGGAAGTTGCCATGTTATCAGCAGCCCTATGGAAAAGTCCACATGGTGAGAACTCAGGCTGCTGAAACCACACAGGTGAGCTTGGAAGCAGGTTTTCCAACTGCAGCAAAATTTAGAGATGACCAGAGCTCCAAGCAAGAGCTTGACTGCAACTGGGGAGAGACCCTGAGTCAGACCAAACAGCTAAGCCTCTGTGAGATTCCTAACCCTGAGAAACTTCATGAAATAATAAATGTTTGTTGTCTTGAGATGTCAAATACAGGGTGATTTGTTATATAATGATAGATAAATAACACAGTAACGCCTCCTATCTGGAGTGTGGTCATCTTAGAGATTAGATAAACATGGCCTCAGGGTAGAAAATAAGACAGCACAAGTGAAGGCAATGGTCTTTGAGGAAGTGAAAGCCAACAATTACCTGACACTCTGATTTCATGTCTAAATTATTAAATTACATTTTAAAATCTGGTGATTAAAATTACCCTTCTCTCTTAATGAATTTGAAGAAATATAGGATTTCAACAGTGGGGTTGCATTAAACAAAGCTTTTTAGTAAATAGCACTTGTGCATCACCCTACATAGTGTCAGTAACTTCTATTTCCTCCAGCAGCACCTGGAACATCTTGCTATTACTGTGCATATCACTGTACTATGCCTCCTTTTGTCTGTATTTGTTTCTTTTGTTCCTCAGCATCAAGGATGGTGTTTGACAGATGAGCAAAAAATGATAATATGATGTTGAACTAAATTCAGCTGATAATTAGACATTTCATGTTTTATTTCCTTTTAATTATTTGGACATCTGATATGAAGACTGGGATGAAAAAAATAACAATGCCACTGAAAAATAATTAGAAATGTCGAGTTAGAGTAAAACATTTCCTTATCAATTTTTATTCATTTCACTTCATTAAAGGATTATCATGTGGGAAGTCGTTGGGCTAAACATTTTAATGAGAGTAAGCAGTTAATACATAATGTCACTTCTGCTTGCAAATATATTAAAATCTAGTGAGGGAGAGTAAATAAGAAAGAAACAGGTATGTTTGGGTGAGACTATTTCTAATATCCCAAAGTTGAATTCTGGGACCCAGAGTTGCACATAGTGTAGCCTGAGTACTCTACATTTTAAAGACAGCAAGAAAACTGACAACCATTAATATGTGACACACCTTGGGCAGGTGAGGTGGCTCATGCCTGTAATCTCAGCACTTTGGGAGGCCAAGATGGGTGGATCACAAGATCAGGAGTTCAAGACCAGCCTGGCCAAGATGGTGAAACCCTGTCTCTACTAAACATACAGAAAATTAGCCGGATGTGGTAATCCCAGCTATTCGGGAGGCTAAGGCAGGTAATTGCTTGAATCCAGGAGGCAGAGGTTGCAGTGAGCTGAGAACGCACCACTGCACTCTAGCCTGGGTGACAGAGCAAGACTCCTTCTTAAAAAAAAAAAAAAAAAAAAAGTAACACCTTTTTTTTCAGTTTACCAAAAGGGTTTAGAGCCAGAAAGTTTGAGACAAGTGCTTCCAAACATAAGAAATATTCTAGTTTTTTAGAGAATGGAACCAGCATTTCTGACTGGGGTGATCATTCACTGATTCATTAATTTATATATGCATTAATTCCAGAAATATGTATTGATCATCTCCATGCCTCTGGCATTGTGCAGGGTGCAAAGGGTAAAGTTGAGAGTAAGTGATTGGTTGTTTTTGCTCTCAGAAATCTTACATTTGTATTTGTCCATGAAAATCAATTAGTGTTTTAAAATGTACTTGTGTAGGTAGCAGATTTTAGGAGAATGAAAAGGAATAGTATTAAAAAGGCCAGTGTAAACCAGAATGTATAATGAGATGAATAAAGAGTAAGAAAGAATAAAGTGGCTTTGATGGAAATAAAGTTAATTTTTGCAGAGGAAGAGTATATGAAAATCATGTTCTTAAAAAAGAAAATTGTATATTAATTTTAACATAGACTAAATACATTTACCCCTCTCTACTATTAAACTTATTGGTATGCATACATTTTTCAGATCTACATTTTCCTATTTATTGTACAGTGACCTTTGTAGTATCACCTTTCTCATTTGCAAGGAGAGTTAACTCACTCAATAGCACAGAATTCACAAACTGCCTGTATATGGGACACTTCTAGCCAAAAATGTACTCTCAAAATGAAATGCGTTGACGCCATTTAAGATATGAGCATCTAAACATACATCGATGAATATTCCATCTATCTTGAAAAATCTGAGCATATGACAACATTGGGTCTAATTTCTCATGGCAACAACTGGATGGAGCTGAATAAAAGCTACCTCTTTTAAAAGAGTTATGCTTTGTTTCATTTGTCTTAGCTTCCGTAGATTGCCTTACGTACTCAATTGCATAACCTATTTGTCTATGGTTGGTATTTGGATTGGCGATTCTGATCAGGGCTTCCTGATATGCTTTTCAGCAATACGTGTTTGTATTTCTGTGATTCATATCATTTCATACTTTACTATTTGCTCTTCTAGAAATATCCAGGAAACATTTGCTTAACCTGTTATTATTCTAAAAAAAAGGGTTGGGGAATAAAAAATGTTCTGAAAAAGATTTTATAGATGACATTTTACCATATGAGGATCTTTGCTTTACAAAGATTTTGGCTAATCAGTTTCAATGCTGCCCTTTATCCAGTATTCATTAATTGAAAACTGTGGGGAGAACAAGAAACTGCAGATTCAGTTGCTCTAACTAAGGTAACAAGAAAGAAAACAAATCTGACTCCTGAAAGATGAAGGAAAAAACAATTCCCTCACAGTTTTCACATATCCATTCTTTACATTATTAATAAAATACTACATTTAAATCAAAAGTAAAGAATGACTATCATTTATTGAATATTTCTCCTGCCAACAACCTTATGTAGATCATCTCATTGTTAATTCTTATCTGTCATTTGTAGTTGATAAAATTATTATTTCAATTTTCTAGATAGGAACATTAAAAATTGGGGTGATCGTGGTTATTTATAGAATTTTGTATTTACTATATTCTCTAAACATTTATCTCCCACAAGCTATCAATATTTAAATATTTAAGCCTTGATATGTTCATATCTGTTCTTCTAGAAGACTATCTGTCTAATTGCAGACAATCTTACTATCCAGTATGCATGCAAAAGGATGAAAATTATGTTATAGAATCAATCAACTGCTATGAGAGCACTCTACTTGAGTAGTCTTCAATCATGAATTAATCAGAATCTGAGAAGCCTTACTACAAACTGGGTAGAGAGAGATTTGGACCCTAAATCCAGTTACTTTGACGGGAAAAGTGGCATGGAAATAGAATAGATAAAGGAGTCAAATATATTAAAAGATTCATTATTTAGCAATAAATCTGATAGTAGGGTAACAATATGGTGCCTAAGGTCAAATTTAAGGTTATCAAAGTCTGATTATATCTAAACAGGTATCTAGATATAAACTCACATTGCATTGACTTTTGAATGATTTTGCTTATATGAGCTGCACAAAACAGTCAACATTAAATTGCAGAACACGTTTTTATTTATAAATTTATTATATAAATATATTGTTTGCAACAGAGTCATCAAGGTATGCCCCTAAAAATAACTTATCTTAATTATTTACTACATCTTTTTAAATAGTGTGTTACTATGTGTTCTTGGAACAATCTAAATTTTTGCATTTTAAAAATTATGATGTCTCTAGTTATTTTTGCAAACAATAACTTAATTAAAAGCACACATTGTGCAGCACAAGGTATCCCTAAGAGCCTCTGTTCATTGGAATGCTTGGTTAATTAGCATATTTCTGCTTCTACCACGTTGTGTCAACTAGGAGTATTCTATCATATTATCATCTTGTTGATATTCTATATCATATTTGCATCACCAACTCATCAGCATTCTTGATTCCCTAACTTTCAGAAGAGCTTTTTCTGGGTAAGGATAAGATGTCACTGAAATGAATTTTCCATTAATAAAATTTCCTCTCCATTATAAAGTTTTTCTAACAGAATTTCTTTGTTAAATAAACTGAGGTGATAGAATGGAGCCTAAACATAATTTTGGCCTCTATTATCTTCTTAAATTTCCACACAAATTTTAATATAAAAAAATTGATGAATATCACTGTAATAAACAGGAGAACATATTTGATTAGAGGCCTAGTGTTCCTTACTCGCAGCCTCTGCTCTGTAATAGACTTACCTCATGATTTAACTATTCTTTACTTGTCCTACTGGGCAATTACTGGTGCAGTCATCTACTGCCCTTTTGGAAAGAAGTTCTAATTCTTTCTTACCATGCTGTGTATGGAAATATTGGAGCCTTGACAAGAAAACCTATTTTTTCTGAAAAGTACTAATTTCACAATGTTTACATTAGGAATTTAAGTGAAACTTTTAATAGGAAGGAAAGCAACATTTGCAAGTCATATACTACGTGTCATGAACTAGACCCATCAAGTTTATTTTTATTAATTCACACACTGGATAAAAGTATTTGATTGATTTTATTACCTAATATGTAAGCAATTTTTCCTTAGTTTACTATTGTTATCTTTTCCATGATTAGCTATTTGTATTGCTAATAAAAACTATTTATTAATTTTAGCCAGCTTTTGTGAAACAAAGACAAAAAGGAAGCCATTGGTTCAGAATGACAGGGTAATAATGAGTTTTTAAAAACACCTACTGTAGCAGAAATTAGTAGCCATTCCATTAGGGAGGATGGTGGTATGTGTGTCTGGGTTTGATGGAAGTGTTCAATTCACACAGAAGAGGGGAGGAGGAACATAGTACCCCCCATGGAGAGAGTTTTGGGGGCAAGTAAAATTTTTTAGGGCTTTAAATTATACTTCAATTCCAGGTTAATTGCTTGATTATGTGGCTCCAGGTTAGGAGAAGATATTTCATTCATGGCTAAATGATAACCCCCAAAGTTTCAATGAGGCAGCATTCCTAAACATGTTTTAAAACAAAATGTAAATCTTGGCTTCAATTAAACTAAGTGAGAGTTTCTAAACCATTAACTTTCATTCATTGTTTGCTGAATCTGAATCTAGCTATTTTATTTCAGACACTATAATAAAGTACGAGATTGGACAATTGTTTGTTACTTTATAGTGAATCTCTGCATCCTCTTCATGTTCTTCTATATAATGGTAATGATTGTAAATAAAAATTGTGCATTTGCGTGGTGAACTTTTATCTTGTTACAGATATTTAATCTGAATTTATAACAAGGTACGTTGAGCTACGTTGTGATTTTTATATTGAAATGTTCAATTTTCAGAATCTTGTTAGTATGGTGATATAGTTTTGCTGTTTCCCCACCCACATCTCATTTTGAATTGTAGTCTTCTATATCCCCCTGTGTCATGGGAGGGGCCACGTGAGAGGTAATTGAATCATGGGGGTGGTTACCCCCATGCTTCTCTCATGATAGTAAGTTCTCACAAGATCTAATGGTTTTATAAGCATCTGTCATTTCCCCTGCTGGCACTTCTCCTTCCTGCCACCATGTGAAGAAGGACATGTTTGCTCCCCCTTCCACCATAATTGCAAATTTCCTGAGGCTTCCTGAACCCTGCAGAACTGTGAGTCAACTAAACCTGTTTCCTTTATAAATTACCCAGTCTCAGGCAGTTCTTTGTAACAGTGTGGGAATGAACTAATACAATAAATTGATACCATGAAGAGTAGGGTGCTGCTATAAGGATACTGGAAAATGTGGAAGTGACTATGGAACTGGGTAATAAGCAGATGTTGGAACAGTTTGGGGGTGAGGGGCTCTGAAGAAAACAAGAAAATGTGGAAAAGCATGCAAATTCCTAGGGACTTGAAGGGCTCAGAAGACAGGAAGAAGTGGGAAAGTTAGAAACTTCTTAGATTTTTTTTTAAATGACTTTGACCAAAATGCTGATAGTGATATGGACAATGAAGTCCAGGCTAAGGAGTTCTCAGATGGAGATGAGGGCTTCTTGGGAACTGGAGCAGAGGTGACTCTTGTTATGCTTTATCAGATATACTGACTGCAAATTGCCCCAGCCCTAGAGATATGTGAAACTTTGAACCTGAGAGAGATGATTTATGGTATCTACTGGAAGAAATTTCAAGTGGCAAAGTGTTTGAGAGGAAGCAGAGCAAAAAAGCTTGAAATATTTTCAGGCCAATAATGCAATAGAAAAGAAAAACTCATTTTCTGGGGAGAAATTAAAGCCTTCTGCAGAAATTTGCATAAATAACAAGAAGCCAAATGCTAATCACCAGAGGCATGGGGAAAGTGTCTTAAGGGCATGTCAGAGACTTTCACAGCAGCATCTCCCATCACAGGCCCAGAAGCCTAGTAGGGGAAAATGATTCCCTGGGCCAGGTCCAGGGACCCCCTGCTTGTGCAGCCTCAGGACTCCAGCACTTAATAAAAGGGGCCAAAGCACAGCTCAGGCCATTGCTTCAGAGGGTGCAAGCCACAGCCTTGGAAGCTTTCACATGGTGTTGGGCATGCAAGTGCTTAGAAGACAAGAATTGAGGTTCAGAAACTCTGTCTAGATTTCAGAGGATGTATGGAAATGCCTGGATGTCCAGACATAAGTTTGCTGCAGGGATGGAGGCCTCATAGAGAATCTGTGCTAAGGCAGTGCAGAAGGAATATGTGAGCTTGGAGCTCCTACACAAAGTCCTCACTGGGCCACTGCCTAGTGGAGCTATGAGAAGAGGGCCACCATCTTCCAGACCTGAGAATGGTAGATCCACTGACAGTTTGCACCATGCTCCAGAAAAACTGCAGATACACAACCCTAGCTCTGAAAGCAGCAAGGAGGGGGGTTTTGCCCTGCAATGCCATAGGGACAGAGCTGTTTAAGGACATGGGAGCCCACCTCTTGCATCAGTATGACCTGGATGTGAGACATGGAGTCAAAGGAAATCATTTTGGAGGAACATGGGGGAGGTAATTTTATCATGGGGTGGTTACTCCATCCTGTTCTCATGATAATGAGTGTGTCCTCATGAGATCTGATGGTTTTATAAGAGGCTTTTTCACTATTTACTCAACACTTCTCCTTTCCACTGCCAAGTAAGATATGCCTTTGTTCCTCCTTGGGCTTCTACTATGATGGTGAGATCTTCTCAGCCATGTTGAAGTGTAAGCCAATTAAACCTCTTTTTCTTTAAAAAGTGCCCAGTTTTGGTGTATTAGTTCATTTTTATGCTGCTAGTAAAGACATACCTGAGACTGGGAAATTTACCAAAGAGAAAGGTTTAATGGATTCACAGTTCCATGTGGCTGCAGACGCCTTACTATCATGGTGCAAGGTGAAAGGCACGCAGATAAGAGAAGAGAATGAGAACCAAGCATAAAGGGTTTCCCCTTATAAAACCATCAGATTTTGTGAGTCTCATTAACTAGCACAAGAACAGTATGGGGAAAAACAACCCCATGATTCAATTATCTCGCACTGGGTTCCTCTCACAACATGAAGAAATTATGTAAGCTACAATTTCAAGAAAAGATTTGGGTGGGAACAAAACCAAACCATATCACTCTGGTATGTTTTTATTAGCAGCATGGGAACAAACTAATACAACCACCACTGTATCTGAGAAGTAACTAGTTTGTTTTTGATTTTACAGGCTCGTAGGAAGAAGGGACTTGCTTTGTTGGAGATGATGCTTTGGACTGTACACTTTTGAGTTAATGCTGAAATGAGTTAAGGCTTTGGAGGACTGTTGGGAAAGCATGATTGTGTTTCTAAATGTGAGGACATGAGATTTGGGAGGGGCTAGTGGAAAAATGATACTGTTTGGCTGTGTCCCCACCGAAATCTCATCTTGAATTATAATCCCCATAATCCCTACATGTCATAAGAGGGATCCACTGGGAGGTAATTGAATAATGGGGGTGGTTTCTCTTATGATGCTCTCATAACAGTGAGTGAGTTCTCACAAGATCTGATAGTTTTGTAAGTGTCTGGCATTTCTTCAGCCAGCACTTCTCTTTCCTGCTGCGATGTGAAGAAGGGCGTGTTTGCTTGCCCTTCTGCCATGATTGTAAGTATCCTGAGGCCTCCGCAGTCCTGCAGAACTGTGAGTCAATTAAACCTCTTCCCTTTACAAATTACCCAGTATTGGGCAGTTATGTATAGCACATGAGAATGCACTAATACATATGGTGCAGTGAAAAATCCTAGAAACTGGGTATCAGGAGTGCTGAATTTGAATCTCAGCTGTGTCCTTACTTTGAGAAAGTTGCTCAAACTTTCTTTAAAAATCCTTATCAGAATAATATATATTATTCTATTTATCCTGATGACTCATTGTATTATTTTAGGAATGAGGTAGATGTCTATGTGGACTGTATAAACTATAACATTCTATCAAAAGCGAGTGAATATTTTGCATTCTATGAAGCAGAGCACATTTGAGAATTACTTTAAAGTTGTACTGATGATAGCTATAGGTTTGTTATAAGGATATTATATTGAAATCTATTTTTAATATAGAATATTAAATATAACTCATGAAAGAAAAACTATATTAAAAGAACTATGAGAAGCATTTTATTTTTGTGTTAATTAGAATTAAAAGACATGGTACTGTGGAATAGAGTGACGGTTGCTTCTATAAAATGCAGAGGAAAACCAATTTGCTTTGTGTATTTCATTCTTCCAGTGCATTGTGCTGGGTCTTTGGTAACATCAGGTCAGCAAAAGATATTCCACATAAATGGAAATCAAAAGCAAGCAGGTGTAGCTATACTTATATCAGCTAAAACAGACTTCAAGTCAAAAACAGTAAAAATGGACAAACAAGGTCATTATATAATGATAAAAGAAACAATTCAATGAGAGGATATAACAATTCTAAATATATGTGCACCCAACACCAATGCACCCAGATATATAAAGCAATTATTATTACAGCAAATTGGACAATTGGATTCAAATACATGATTAATATTTGGAGACTTCATTATCCTACTCTTAGCATTGGACAGATCATCTAGACAGAAAAGTGACAAAGAAACATTGGATTTAAACTGCAGTTTAAACCAAATAAATCTAACAGACATTTACAGAATATTTTATATGACACCTGCAGAAATACATTCTTTGCATCAACACATGGAATGTTCTCCAAGATAGATTATAGATTAGGATACAAAACAGGTTTCAACAAATTTTTTTAAAATAAAACTAGAAATCAATAGTAAGAAGAACTTTGGAAAGTGGATAAATAGATGGAAATTAAACATGCTCCTGAGCAACCACTAGGTCAATGAAGAAGTTAATTTTTTAAACAAATGAAAACAGAAGCACAATGTACTAAAACCTTTAGGATCGAGCAAGGGCAATTTTAAGGTGGAATTTTATAATAATAAATGCCTACATCAAAAAAGTAGAAAAATTAAAAATAATCTATGTACATCAAGGAACTATAAAAGTAAGAACAAATCAAACCCTCAATTTATAGGAAAAAGAAATAATGAATATTAGAGCAAAACTAAAGAAAATGGACACTAAAAATAAAAATACAAAGGATGAACTACACACAAACATTTTTTGAAAAGATAAAATTGGTAAACTGCTACCTGGATAAAACAAAGAATAAAGAAAGACCAAAATAAACAAAATGAGAAACAAAAAGGTAAATATTGCAACCAATACTACAAAAATATAAACAACTCTCAGAGACTGTTATGAAAAGTCATGCTTAAACATGTTGGAAAACCTGGAGAAAATGGATAAGTTCCTGGACATTTACAACTTACTGAGATTGAACAAGGAAGAAAAAGGAAACATAAACAGAACAATGAATAATAAGATTGAACCAGTAATAAAAATCTCCCAACAAAGAAAAGCTCAGTAAACTGGCTTTACTGCTGGATTTTACCAAAGTTATAAAGAAGAACTAACACTAATTCTTCTTAAACTATTCTAAAATATTAAAGAGGAAGGAACTCTTTCTAAATCATTCTATAAGCAAGACATACCTGGACGCTAAGACCAGACAAGGACACACAAAAAAAGACTACAGGCACATATCCCTGATGAACATAGGCACAAAATTCCTCAACAAAATACTAGCAAACAGAATCTAACAACACATCAAAAAGATAATACACCATGATCAAATGAGATTTATCCTAGGGATGCAAGGATGGTTTGACATATGCAAATCAGTAGATGTAATGCATCACATCAACAGAATGAAGGACAAAACCATACTGACCATCTCAATAGATGCAGAAAAATTATTTAATAAAATTCAACAATGCTTCATAACAAAAACTCTTAATAAGTTAGGCATAGGAGTAACATACCTCAATACAGCAAAGGTCATGTATGACAAAGCCACAGCTAACTTCATAATAAATGGGGAAAATCTGAAAGCCTTTTCTCTAAGAACTGGAACAAGACAAGGATGCCCAGTTTTACTGCTCTTATTCAGTATAATACTGAAAGTCCTAGCCAGAACAATATGGTAAGAGAAAGAAAGAAAAAGCAACCAAGTTAGAAAAGAGAAAGTCAAATGGTCCCTCTTTGCATATGACATGATCTTATATATTCAAAAAGTAGAAGAATCCACTGAAAACTATTAGAATTGATAAACAAATTTAGTAAAGTTGCAGGATAGACAATTAACCTATAAAAATCACGATGATTTCTATACATTAATAATAAACTAGCTGACAAAGAAATCAAGAAAGCAATTCCATTTATCATAGATAAAAATAAATAAAATACTTAGAAATAAATAAAATCGAGGAGGTGAAATATCTCCACAAGGAAAACGATAAGACACTGATTAAAGAAACAAAGCACAAACAAACCATAAGACACTGATTAAAGAAACAAAGCACAAACAAATGGAAAGACACACTGTGTTCATGGATTGGAGAATTAATATTGTTGAAATGATCATATTACCCACAGAAATCTACAGATTCAATGAAATCCCTGTCAAAATACCAATGACGTTCTTCATAGAAGTAGAAAACAAAGACAGTCCTATGACATGCACGGAATCACAAAAGACATGAATAGCAAAAATATTCTAAGCAAAAAGAATTAGGCTAGAAGAAGTATGCTACCTGACTTCAAAATATACTGCAAAGGTATAGTAAGAAAACAAACAAACAAAAAACAAATAAAACATGGTTTGGGATAAAAACATAGACTAGTGAAAGAGAATAGAAAGCCTACATATAAATAACTGTATTTACAGCCAAATGATATTTTACAAAGGTGCCAAGAACAAAGATTGAAAAACAGATACCCTCTTCAATAAACAACGCTGAGAAAACTAGATATTTATATTTATATAGAGAAGAATGAAACTAGTCTCCAGTCTCTCACCATATAAAAAAATCAACTCAAAATCAATTAAAGACTTAAATATATCACCCAAAACTATAAAACTCCTAGAAAAAAAAAAAAAAAAGGGAAAAACTTTAGCACATTCGTAAAGGCAAAGATTATACAATTAGAACCACAAAAACAGCCAAAACAAAAAGATGCAAACAGGACTATATGAAAGCAAAATGCTTTTGCACATCAGAGGAAATAATCAACAGGGTGAAGACACAACCTTTAGAATGAAAGAAAATATTGCAAGCTATTCAATCCAACAAGGGACCAATATTCAGAATATGTAAGAAACTCAAACAACTACACAACAAAGCAACAAATAATCTTATTAAAAATGGGCAAATAATCTGAATAGACATTTCTCAAAAGAAGACATGCAAATGACCAACACATATATGAAGAAATGCTCAACATAATTAATCATCAGAAAAATGCTAAGCAAAACCACAATGAGATATCATCTTATCCCAGTTAGAATTGCTATCATCAAAATGACAAACACAAAAAACAATAACAAATGCTGGTTAGAATGTGGAGCAAAGGGGGTTATTATACATTCTTAGTAGTAATATAAATTAGTATAGCCATTATGGAAAACAGTATGGAGGTTTCTCTCTTTTCCTTTCTTTTCCTTCCCTTTCTTTTCCTTTCCTTTCTTTCTTTTCTTTTTTCTTTTCTTTTCTTTTCTTTCTTTTCTTTTTTTCTTTCTTTTTTTTCTTTTTTTTTTGAGATGGAGTCTCACTCTGTTGCCCTGGCTGGAGTGCAGTGGTGCAATCTCAGCTCACTACAACCTCTGCCTCCTGGGTTCAACTGATTCTTGTGTCTCATCCTCCCGAGTAGCTGGGACTACAGGCATGTGCCACCATGCCTGGATATTCTTTGTATTTTTAGGAGAGGCAGGGTTTCACCATGTTGGCCAGGCTTGTCTCAAACTCCTGACTTCAGGTGATCTGCCCACCTTGGCCTCCCAAAGTGCTGGGATTACAAGTGTGAGCTACTGCACCCAACCAGAGGTTTCTTAAAAAACTAAATATAGAGATACTATATGATCCAGCACTCCTATGTCTGGGTATTTAGCCAAACGAAAAGGAAATTAATATATCAAAGAGATTCCTACACTTCCATATTTATTGCAGCACTGTTCACAATAGCTAAGATATGGAGTCAACCTAAGTGTTCATCGACAGATATATGGATTAAAAATGTGATACACACACACACACACAAACAGTGAAAAACTAGCCATAAAGAAGAATGAAATTCCATCATTTGCAGCAACAGGATGGAACCAGAGGTCGTTATCTTAAATGAAATAAAGCCAAGCACAGAAAGACAAATATGTGTTCTCACTCATATGTGGAAGCTAAAAAATTTGATCTCATGGAAGTAGAATAGAATCGTGGTTACCAGAGTCTGTAAAAGTGAAGAATGCAGGGGTCTATGAAGAGAAATCAGTTAATAGGTACAAAAATACAATTAAATAGGTGGAATAAGTTCTAACATTTGATAATATAGTAGGGAAATTATAACTAATAATTTATTGAATATTTCAAAATAGCCAGAAGAGGAAAGCTATAATGTTTCCAACATGGAATGATACATGTTTGAGGTGATGGATATACTAAAGATACTGACTTGATCAGTACACATTGAATGCATATATCAAAATATTAGATGTACTCCATAAACCATTAAAAATATTATGTATTAGTAAAGCTGTATTTGAAAAATAAGGCCAGTAAGATCAGTTGCAGTGGCTTACACCTGTAATTCTGGGATTTTGGAAGGCCAAGGGGGAAGGATGGGAGAATTGCTTGAGGCCAGGAGTTTGAGAGCAGACTAGGCAAAATAGTGAAATGCTGACTCTAAAAAAAATTTTAAAAACTAGCTGGGTATGGTGGCAATTCTTGTAGTACTAGCGCTCTTGGGAGGCTGAGTTAGGAGGATCACATGAATGCAGGAGTTCAAAGCTGCAGTGAGCTATGATCACACCACTGCTCTCCAGTATGGACAACAGAACAAGTCACTGTCTCATTTAAAATAATAGGGCAAGTAAAAGAAGCTATTACACAGGTATAGTATCATTTCATTCCGGTTATTGTGTATAATGAAAGTTTTATGTAACTGGTTTTCCAAGATCCCTGAATAATAAACAGATTTTACAAGCTTTCACATGTACACCAAATTATGTTGTAACTTTAAGGGTCAATACAAATTAAAAAGAAGAAAGCACATGAATTTTCTCTAGAATAAAAAGAGAAAGATCTTTCCCTTTGTCTTTTTTTCTTAGAACACTTCCTTTTGTAATTTTTTTCTATTACTTTCAGGTGTTTGCAAATCTTTTTAAAAGCTAAATATCCATTTTTCCAGCTTTAAAAGCCATAAATGCTTTTCCTAAGGGCCATTTCTGTGAAATGCAGTCGCTAAAGATAGTTCTCTAGTCTCTATTTCCTGTGAGAAGATAGGAACTTCTTCAGCTGACTGACTTCAGCTGGTGCCTAGCTTCAAGTTACAAGTCTTCCTCCTGTCATAAATTTCTCATACAAGAAATTCATGTTTTCCTTTGGGCAAAGCCAATCAGCTAACATAGATGATAACTTAACTACCAGGTGAATTAAGATTAACTACTATATGAGACAGATAATGCTGTCAAGTCCTCTTACTTGAGCACTAGTTATTGTTTATTTTGAGAATGTGTGTGCAGTGGGTTGTATCTGCTTGACTATGAAGGAAATGAAAAATTTGTCTTTACAATATCTTTATCAGATTGTCTGTGATATGCATCACATTCGGCTTTAATATGTATTCAACAATAAAACTATTTTCTTTCTCTTCGATATTTTGAGAAGTTTTCAAGGTTGACAGGATATTTTGTTTTTAATTATTTATATTTCCTTAATGTAACGCACATCTGATGTATCATTCTTTTATTTAAACATTTGGATGACTTAATTTTATTTATAGGATAAACTCTGAATCCTTAGTTCAAGTTCAAGGTCCTTGTATTCATCTGGTCTCACACTGCCATAAACATGCTACCTGAGACTGGGTAATTTATACAGAAAAGGGGTTTAATTGACTCACAGTTTTGCATGACTGGTGAGGCTTCAGTGAACTTATAATCATAGCAGAAGGTGAAGGAGAAGCAAAGGCACATTTTACATGGCAGCAGGCAAGAGAGGGAGTTTCAGTAAGAGCAGGGAAAACTGTCTTACTAAATCATCAAATTTCCTGAGAGCTCACTCTCACAAGAACAGCATGGGGACACCACTCGCATGATCCAATTAGCTCCCACCTGGAACCTCTCCCAACACATGGGGATTATGGGAATTACAATTAGAAAAGAGATTTTGGTGGGAACACAGAGCCAAACCATATCATCCTGCCCTGATTCCTCCCAAATCTCATGTTCTCACATTTCAAAACCTATCATGCCAACAGTTCCCCAAAGTCTTAACTCATTTCAGCATTAATTCAAAAGTCAAAGTCCAAAGTTTCATCTGAGACAAGGCAAGTCCCTTCTGTCTAGGAGCCTGTAAATTAAAAAGCAAGTTAGTTACTTCGAAGATACAATGGGGTTACAAATATTGGATAAATGCTCCCATTCCAGATGGCAGAAATTGGCCGAAACCAATGGGCTACAGGCCCCATGCAAGTCTGAAATCCAGCAGAGCAGTCATTAAAACTTAAAGCTCCAAAATGATGTCCTTTGACTCCATGTCTCACATCTGGGGAATGCTGATACAAAGGGTGGGCTCCCATTGTCTTGGGAAGCTCTGCTCCTCTGGCTTTGCAGGATGCAGCTCCCTGCCCCAGTTGCTTTTATGGCTGTCATTGAGTGTCTGTGGCTTTTCCAGGACCTTGGTACAAGTTGTCTGTGGATCCACCATTCTGGGGTCAGGAGGATGGTGGCCCTCTTCTGAAAGCTCCACTAGGGAGCGCCCAGTGGGGACTCTGAGTGGGGACTCCAACCTCACATTTTCCCTTCATACTGCCATAGCAGTGGTTCTCCATGAGGACTTCACTCCTGCAGAAGACTACTGCCTAGACATCCAGTCATTTCCATACATCCTCTGAAGTCTAGGTGGAGGTTTCAAACCCTCAATTTGTGACTTCCGTGAACCTTCAAGCCCAACACCACATGGAAGCTGCCAAGGCTTGGGGTTTGCACCTTCTGATGTAGTGACCTAAGCTGTACCTTGGCCCCTTTTAGCCACAGCTGGGAAGAAGGGCATCAAGCCTGGAGACTGCACAAAGCATCAAGGTCCTGAACCCTGCTCAGGAAACCATTTTCCCGCTTAGGCCTTTCAGCCTATGCTAAGATGGACTGCCATGATGATCTCTGACATACCCTGGAGACATTTTTTTCCCATTGTCTTGGTGATTAACATTTGGTATCTTGTTACTTATGCAAATTCCTGCAGCCAGCTTGAATTTCTCCTCAGAAAGTGGATTATTCTTTTCTATTACATTTTCAGGCTACAGATTTCCCAAATTTTATGCTCTGCTTCCTATTTATTTATTGTTGAGACAGAATCTCGTTCTGTCACCCAGTCTGGAGCACAATGGCATGATCTTGGCTCACTGCAACCTCTACCTCCCAGGTTCAATAAATTCTCCTGCCTCAGTCTCCTGAGTAGCTGGGATTACAGACATTCAGCACCATGCCCATCTAATTTTTGTGTTTTTAGTAGAGATGGGCCAGTCTGGTCTCAAACTCCTAGCCTTAACTATTCCCCCTGCCTCAGCCTCCCAAAATGCTGGGATATAGGTGTGAGCCACCACACCTAGCTTCTGCTTCCCTTTTAAACATAAGTTCATCTGTCTCAAGTTCAAAGTTCTTTAACGCTTAAGTTTCTTGCCTAACCATGCCAAAGAATTGGTGTGGTGGCAGACTGCAGCGAGTGATGGAGACATGGACTGAGAGATAGAAAAAACTGTAGGCTTTATTGAAGAGAGTGATAGTACAAAGCTTCCACAGTGTGGAAGGGTTCCTGAACGGGTAGTCAGAGTTAGATTATACAATTGCCTTTTAAACTCTTTAAGGCAGGAAATACATGTGGCGGGAATATGTTACCAGAGTGAGAAACAAAGACAATTAACCATTTGTGACATGTCTTAGATCTTGAGGAAAACTGGAATTGCAACTCAGGTTTTATCTATCTTATGACCTTGCAGTGGCATGGCAAAAGAGACAGGATCTTACAGGACTTTACAAAGTATGTTTACAAGGAATTGGAATTGGGAGCATAGATAAGGTCCGTTGATCACAGAAAATCAGGCACTTAACTTTCCTTTTACTTTAGTTTCCAGGGAGAGGGAAGGGAGAGAGGGGGAGAGGACACAGGAAACTTACAGCAAAAATTTTGCTGTTTATAGCTTTCTTGGGGAAGAAAACACATGAACAAATCCTGGTGTTAGGAATAGTTTAAGCATATATCTTCAATATTATACATCCAGGACCCAAGTAAGTCCTGATGCAGGAAATGAGTTTAACAGCTTTCTGAGCCCCTACTCTACCCAGGAAGCCCAGCTGGCCCCCTCCTCCCAGTTCCACAGATCTCCAGGACAGGGGCAAAATATTGTCAGTCTCCTTGCTAAAGCATAGCAAACATGACCTTTGCTCAAGTTCCCAATAAGTTTCTCATCTCCACCTGAGACCACCTCATCCTGGACTTCATTGTTCATATCACTATCAGCATTTTGGCCAAAACTATTCAACAAGTCACTAGGAAGTTCCAAACTTTCCTGTATCTTCCTACCTTTTTCTGAGCCTTCCAAACTGTTCCAACCTCTGCCTGTTACCAAGTTTTCAAATATCTTCATAGCAGTACCCCACCTGTGTGGTACCAATTTACTGCATTATTTTTTTCTCACACTGCTATAAATATACTACTTGAGACTGGATAATTTATAAAGGAAAAAGATTTAATTGACTCCCAGTTCTACATGGCTGGAGAGGCTTCAGGAAACTTACAATCATGGCAGAAGGTGAAGGAGAACCAAAGGCACATCTTACATGGTAGGCAAGAGAGGGAGTTTTAGCAAGAGCAGGGAAAACTGCCTTATAAAACCATCAGAACTCCTGAGAACTCACTCCCTATCACAAGAACTGCATGGGGATACCACCCCCATAATTCAGTCACCTCTTCCCTGGACCTTCCCTTCACATGTGGGAATTATGGTAATTATAAATCGAGATGAGATTTGGGTGGCATATAGAGCCAAACCATATCAGTCCACTACCATATAGCACTATCATATTTTTCAATATCATCTCTTTGCCCCTACCTCAGTGACCCTACATAAAAGCTACAGCAAACTGCTCAACACCTTCTGAGTATGCTATGCAAATTCAAATATTCATCAGAGGCATATTGTAGAGCATCACTTCAGATTTACAGTGTAAGAAACTTGAGAAATATTTCTTGCCTTCTGCTAGCTTTTGAATGTGTTTGCTCTTGCCTCTCTAGTTCTTTTAATTGTGATGTTAGAGTGTCAATTTTAGATCTTTCCTGCTTTCTCTTGTGGGCATTAGTGCTATAAATTTCCCTCTACACACTGCTTTAAATGTGTCCCAGAGATTCTGGTATGTTGTATCTTTGTTCTCATTGGTTTCAAAGAACATCTTTATTTCTGCTTTCATTTCGTTATGTACCCAGTAGTCATTCAGGAGCAGGTTGTTCAGTTTCCATGTAGTTGAGCGGTTTTGATTGAGTTTCTTAGTCCTGAGTTCTAGTTTGATTGCACTGTGGTCTGAGAGACAGTTTGTTATAATTTCTGTTCTTGTACATTTGCTGAGGAGTGCTTTACTTCCAATTATGTGGTCAATTTTGGAATAAGTGTGATGTGGTGCTGAGAAGAATGTATATTCTGTTGATTTGGGGTGGAGAGTTCTGTAGATGTCTATTAGGTCCGCTTGGTGCAGAGATGAGTTCAATTCCTGGATATCCTTGTTAATTTTCTGTCTCATTGATCTGTCTAATGTTGACAGTGAGTTGTTCAAGTCTCCCATTATTATTGTATGGGAGTCTAAGTCTCTTTGTAAGTCTCTAAGGACTTGCTTTATGAATCTGGGTGCTCCTGTATTGGGTGCATATATATTTAGGAGAGTTAGCTCTTCCTGTTGAATTGATCCCTTTACCATTATGTAATGGCCTTCTTTGTCTCTTTTGATCTTTGATGGTTTAAAGTCTGTTTTATCAGAGACTAGGATTGCAACCCCTGCTTTTTTTTGTTCTCCATTTGCTTGGTAGATCTTCCTCCATCCCTTTATTTTGAGCCTATGTATGTCTCTGCATGTGAGATGGGTCTCCTGAATAGAGCAGACTGATGGGTCTTGACTCTTTATCCAGTTTGCCAGTCTGTGTCTTTTAATTGGAGCATTTAGTCCATTAACATTTAAGGTTAATATTGTTATGTGTGAACTTGATCCTGTCATTATGATATTAACTGGTTATTTTGCTCGTTAGTTGATGCAGTTTCTTCCTAGCCTCGATGGTCTTTACATTTTGGCATGTTTTTGCAATGGCTGGTACCGGTTGTTCCTTTCCATATTTAGGGCTTCCGTCAGGGTCTCTTGTAAGGCAGGCCTGGTGGTGACAAAATCTCTAAGCATTTGCTTATCTGTAAAGGATTTTATTTCTCCTTCACTTATGAAACTTAGTTTGGCTGGATATGAAATTTTGGGTTTAAAATTCTTTTCTTTAAGAACGTTGAATATTGGCCCCCACTTTCTTCTGGCTTGTAGAGTTTCTGCCGAGAGGTCTGCTGTTAGTCTGATGGGCTTCCCTTTGTGGGTAACCCGACCTTTCTCTCTGGCTGCCCTTAAGATTTTTTCCTTCATTTCAACTTTGGTGAATCTGGCAATTATGTGTCTTGGAGTTGCTCTTCTGGAGGAGTATCTTTGTGGCGTTCTCTGTATTTCCTGAATTTGAATGTTGGCCTGCCCTACTAGGTTGGGGAAGTTCTCCTGGATGATATCCTGAAGAATGTTTTCCAACTTGGTTCCATTTTCCCCCTCACTTTCAGGCACCCCAATCAGACGTAGATTTGGTCTTTTTACATAATCCCATACTTCTTGCAGGCTTTGTTCATTATGAGATACCATCTCACACCAGTTAGAATGGCAATCATTAAGAAGTCAGGAAACAACAGGTGTTGGAGAGGATGTGGAGAAATAGGAACGCTTTTACACTGTTGGTGGGATTGTAAACTAGTTCAACCATTATGGAAAACAGTATGGCAATTCCTCAAGGATCTAGAACTAGATGTACCATATGACCCAGCCATCCCACTACTGGGTATATACCCAAAGGATGATAAATTATTCTACTACAAAGACACATGCACACGTATGTTTATTGCGGCACTATTCACAATAGCAAAGACTTGGAATCAACCCAAATGTCCATCCGTGACAGACTGGATTAAGAAAATGTGGCACATATACACCATGGAATACTATGCAGCCATAAAAAAGGATGAGTTTGCGTCCTTTGTAGGGACATGGATGCAGCTGGAAACCATCATTCTTAGCAAACTATCACAAGAAGAGAAAACCAAACACCGCATGTTCTCATTCATAGGTGGGAACTGAACAATGAGATCACTTGGACTCCGGAAGGGGATCATCACACACTGGGGCCTATCATGGGGAGGGGGGAGGAGGGAGGGATTGCACTGGGGAGTTATACATGATATAAATGATGAATTGATGGGTGCTGACGAGTTGGTGGGTGCAGCACACCAACATGGCATAAGTATACATATGTAACAAACCTGCACGTTATGCACATGTACCCTAGAACTTAAATAAAAAAAAAAAAAAAAAAAAGGGGGGGGCGGAGCAAGATGGCCGAATAGGAACAACTCCAGTCTCCAACTCCCAGCGCGAGCGACACAGAAGACCGGTGATTTCTGCATTTTCAACTGAGGTACTGGGGTCATCTCACTAGGGAGTGCCGGACAATCGGTGCTGGTCAGCTGCTGCAGCCTGACCAGCGAGAGCTGAAGCAGGGCGAGGCATCGCCTCACCTGGAAGCGCAAGGGGGAAGGGGATCCGTTTTCCTAGCCAGGGGAACTGAGACACACAACACCTGGAAAATCGGGTAACTCCCACCCCAATACTGCGCTGTAAGCATACAGGCATTCCAGGAGAATATATCCCACACCTGGCCGGGAGGGTCCCACGCCCACGAAGCCTCCCTCACTGCTAACACAGCAGTCTGCCGCGATCTATCCGCAAGGCAGCAGCGAGGCTGGGGGAGGGGCGCCCGCCATTGCTGAGGCTTAAGTAGGTAAACAAAGCCGCTGGGAAGCTCGAACTGGGTGGAGCTCACAGCAGCTCAAGGAAGCCTGCCTGTCTCTGTAGTCTCCACCTCTGGGGACAGCGCACAGCTGAAGACCAACAGGGGAAGTAGCGGGAGCCGGTGCAGACGCGAACGACTCTGTCTGACAGCTTTGGGGAGAGCCGCGGATCTCCCAACGCGGAGGTTGAGATCTGAGAACGGACAGACTGCCTGCTCAGGTGTGTCCCTGACCCCTGAGTAGCCTAGCTGGGAGAAATCCCCCACTAGGGGCAGTCTGACACCCCACACCTCACAGGGTGGAGTACACCCCTGAGAGGACACTTCCAAAGGAAGAATCAGACAGGTACACTCGCTGTTCAGCAATATTCTATCTTCGGCAACCTCTGCTGCTGATACCCAGGCAAACAGGGTCTGGAGTGGACCTCAAGCAATCTCCAACAGACCAACAGACAGTCCTTCTGACTGTCAGAAGGAAAACTATCAAACAGGAAGGACACCTATACCAAAACCCCATCAGTTCGTCACCACCATCAAAGACCAGAGACAGATAAAACCACAAAGATGGGGAAGAAGCAGGGCAGAAAAGCTGGAAATTCAAAAAATAAGAGCGCATCTCCCCCTGCAAAGGAGCGCAGCCCATCACCAGCAACGGATCAAAGCTGGTCAGAGAATGACTTGGACGAGAGGAGAGAAGAAGGCTTCAGTCCATCAAACTTATCAGAGCTAAAGGAGGAATTACGTACCCAGCGCAAAGAAACTAAAAATCTTGAAAAAAGAGTGGAAGAATTGACAGCTAGACTCATTAATGCAGAGAAGATCATAAACGAAATGACAGAGATGAAAACCATGACACGAGAAATACGTGACAAATGCACAAGCTTCAGTAACCGACTCGATCAACTGGAAGAAAGAGTATCAGCGATTGAAGATCAAATGAATGAAATGAAGCGAGAAGAGAAACCAAAAGAAAAAAGAAGAAAAAGAAATGAGCAAAGCCTGCAAGAAGTATGGGATTACGTAAAAAGACCAAATCTACGTCTGATTGGGGTGCCTGAAAGTGAGGGGGAAAATGGAACCAAGTTGGAAAACACTCTTCAGGATATCATCCAGGAGAACTTCCCCAACCTAGTAGGGCAGGCCAACATTCAAATTCAGGAAATACAGAGAACGCCACAAAGATACTCCTCCAGAAGAGCAACTCCAAGACACATAATTGCCAGATTCACCAAAGTTGAAATGAAGGAAAAAATCTTAAGGGCAGCCAGAGAGAAAGGTCGGGTCACCCACAAAGGGAAGCCCATCAGACTAACAGCAGATCTCTCGGCAGAAACTCTACAAGCCAGAAGAGAGTGGGGGCCAATATTCAACATTCTTAAAGAAAAGAATTTTAAACCCAGAATTTCATATCCAGCCAAACTAAGTTTCATAAGTGAAGGAGAAATAAAATCCTTTACAGATAAGCAAATGCTTAGAGATTTTGTCACCACCAGGCCTGCCTTACAAGAGACCCTGAAGGAAGCCCTAAACATGGAAAGGAACAACCGGTACCAGCCATCGCAAAAACTTGGCAAAATGTAAAGAACATCGAGGCTAGGAAGAAACTGCATCAACTAACGAGCAAAATAACCAGTTAATATCATAATGGCAGGATCAAGTTCACACATAACAATATTAACCTTAAATGTTAATGGACTAAATGCTCCAATTAAAAGACACAGACTGGCAAACTGGATAAAGAGTCAAGACCCATCAGTCTGCTGTATTCAGGAGACCCATCTCACATGCAGAGACATACATAGGCTCAAAATAAAGGGATGGAGGAAGATCTACCAAGCAAATGGAGAACAAAAAAAAGCAGGGGTTGCAATCCTAGTCTCTGATAAAACAGACTTTAAACCATCAAAGATCAAAAGAGACAAAGAAGGCCATTACATAATGGTAAAGGGATCAATTCAACAGGAAGAGCTAACTCTCCTAAATATATATGCACCCAATACAGGAGCACCCAGATTCATAAAGCAAGTCCTTAGAGACTTACAAAGAGACTTAGACTCCCATACAATAATAATGGGGGACTTCAACACTCCGCTGTCAACATTAGACAGATCAACGAGACAGAAAGTTAACAAGGATATCCAGGAATTGAACTCATCTCTGCACCAAGCGGACCTAATAGACATCTATAGAACTCTCCACCCCAAATCAACAGAATATACATTCTTCTCAGCACCACATCGCACTTATTCCAAAATTGACCACATAATTGGAAGTAAAGTACTCCTCAGCAAATGTAAAAGAACAGAAATTATAACAAACTGTCTCTCAGACCACAGTGCAATCAAACTAGAACTCAGGACTAAGAAACTCAATCAAAACCGCTCAACTACATGGAAACTGAACAACCTGCTCCTGAATGACTACTGGGTACATAACGAAATGAAAGCGGAAATAAAGATGTTCTTTGAAACCAATGAGAACAAAGATACAACATACCAGAATCTCTGGGACACATTTAAAGCAGTGTGTAGAGGGAAATTTATAGCACTAAATGCCCACAAGAGAAAGCAGGAAAGATCTAAAATTGACACTCTAACATCACAATTAAAAGAACTAGAGAGGCAAGAGCAATCACATTCAAAAGCTAGCAGAAGGCAAGAAATAACTAAGATCAGAGCAGAACTGAAGGAGATAGAGACACAAAAAACCCTCCAAAAAATCAATGAATCCAGGAGTTGGTTTTTTGAAAAGATCAACAAAATTGACAGACCGCTAGCAAGGCTAATAAAGAAAAAAAGAGAGAGGAATCAAATAGATGCAATAAAAAGTGATAAAGGGGATATCACCACTGACCCCACAGAAATACAAACTACCATCAGAGAATACTATAAACGCCTCTACGCAAATCAACTAGAAAATCTAGAAGAAATGGATAATTTCCTGGACACTTACACTCTCCCAAGGCTAAACCAGGAAGAAGTTGAATCCCTGAATAGACCAATAGCAGGCTCTGAAATTGAGGCAACAATTAATAGCCTACCCACCAAAAAAAGTCCAGGACCAGATGGATTCACAGCTGAATTCTACCAGAGGTACAAGGAGGAGCTGGTACCATTCCTTCTGAAACTATTCCAATCAATAGAAAAAGAGGGAATCCTCCCTAACTCATTTTATGAGGCCAACATCATCCTGATACCAAAGCCTGGCAGAGACACAACAAAAAAAGAGAATTTTAGACCAATATCCCTGATGAACATTGATGCAAAAATCCTCAATAAAATACTGGCAAACCGGATTCAGCAGCACATCAAAAAGCTTATCCACCATGATCAAGTGGGCTTCATCCCTGGGATGCAAGGCTGGTTCAACATTCGCAAATCAATAAACGTAATCCAGCATATAAACAGAACCAAAGACAAGAACCACATGATTGTCTCAATAGATGCAGAAAAGGCTTTTGACAAAATTCAACAGCCCTTCATGCTAAAAACGCTCAATAAATTCGGTATTGATGGAACGTACCTCAAAATAATAAGAGCTATTTATGACAAACCCACAGCTAATATCATACTGAATGGGCAAAAACTGGAAAAATTCCCTTTGAAAACTGGCACAAGACAGGGATGCCCTCTCTCACCACTCCTATTCAACATAGTGTTGGAAGTTCTGGCTAGGGCAATCAGGCAAGAGAAAGAAATCAAGGGTATCCAGTTAGGAAAAGAAGAAGTCAAATTGTCCCTGTTTGCAGATGACATGATTGTATATTTAGAAAACCCCATCGTCTCAGCCCAAAATCTCCTTAAGCTGATAAGCAACTTCAGCAAAGTCTCAGGATACAAAATTAATGTGCAAAAATCACAAGCATTCTTATACACCAGCAACAGACAAGCAGAGAGCCAAATCAGGAATGAACTTCCATTCACAATTGCTTCAAAGAGAATAAAATACCTAGGAATCCAGCTTACAAGGGATGTAAAGGACCTCTTCAAGGAGAACTACAAACCACTGCTCAGTGAAATCAAAGAGGACACAAACAAATGGAAGAACATACCATGCTCATGGATAGGAAGAATCAATATTGTGAAAATGGCCATACTGCCCAAGGTTATTTATAGATTCAATGCCATCCCCATCAAGCTACCAATGACTTTCTTCACGGAATTGGAAAAAACTGCTTTAAAGTTCATATGGAACCAAAAAAGAGCCCGCATTGCCAAGACAATCCTAAGTCAAAAGGACAAAGCTGGAGGCGTCACGCTGCCTGACTTCAAACTATACTACAAGGCTACAGTAACCAAAACAGCATGGTACTGGTACCAAAACAGAGATATAGACCAATGGAACAGAACAGAGTCCTCAGAAATAATACCGCACATCTACAGCCATCTGATCTTTGACAAACCTGAGAGAAACAAGAAATGGGGAAAGGATTCCCTATTTAATAAATGGTGCTGGGAAAATTGGCTAGCCATAAGTAGAAAGCTGAAACTGGATCCTTTCCTTACCCCTTATACGAAGATTAATTCAAGATGGATTAGAGACTTAAATGTTAGACCTAATACCATAAAAACCCTAGAAGAAAATCTAGGTAGTACCATTCAGGACATAGGCATGGGCAAGGACTTCATGTCTAAAACACCAAAAGCAACGGCAGCAAAAGCCATAATTGACAAATGGGATCTAATTAAACTAAAGAGCTTTTGCACAGCAAAAGAAACTACCATCAGAGTGAACAGGCAACCTACAGAATGGGAGAAAATTTTTGCAACCTACTCATCTGACAAAGGGCTAATATCCAGAATCTACAAAGAACTCAAACAAATATACGAGAAAAAAACAAACAACCCCATCAAAAAGTGGGGAAAGGATATGAACAGACATTTCTCAAAAGAAGATATTCATACAGCCAACAGACACATGAAAAAATGCTCATCATCACTGGCCATCAGAGAAATGCAAATCAAAACCACAATGAGATACCATCTCACACCAGTTAGAATGGCAATCATTAAGAAGTCAGGAAACAACAGGTGTTGGAGAGGATGTGGAGAAATAGGAACACTTTTACACTGTTGGTGGGATTGTAAACTAGTTCAACCATTATGGAAAACAGTATGGCAATTCCTCAAGGATCTAGAACTAGATGTACCATATGACCCAGCCATCCCACTACTGGGTATATACCCAAAGGATTATAAATTATTCTACTACAAAGACACATGTACACGTATGTTTATTGCGGCACTATTCACAATAGCAAAGACTTGGAATCAACCCAAATGTCCATCTGTGACAGACTGGATTAAGAAAATGTGGCACATATACACCATGGAATACTATGCAGCCATAAAAAAGGATGAGTTTGCGTCCTTTGTAGGGACATGGATGCAGCTGGAAACCATCATTCTTAGCAAACTATCACAAGAAGAGAAAACCAAACACCGCATGTTCTCACTCATAGGTGGGAACTGAACAATGAGATCACTTGGACTCGGGAAGGGGAACATCACACACTGGGGTCTATCATGGGGAGGGGGGAGGGGGGAGGAGGGAGGGATTGCATTGGGGAGTTATACATGATATAAATGATGAATTGATGGGTGCTGACGAGTTGATGGGTGCAGCACACCAACATGGCATAAGTATACATATGTAACAAACCTGCACGTTATGCACATGTACCCTAGAACTTAAAGTATAATAAAAAAAAAAAAAAAAAAAAAGGAAAATAAAAGAGAAAAAAAAAAAAGAAACTTGATGGACCATTTTCTTTGCAAAATAACTTAACTGATAAAAATTATAAAAACAATTCATTTAAAGTCTCTGAAAATTGTCCTAAGGCCAGGAATGAAGAAGAAAATAAAAATACAGAACATAGAAAACACAAGAAATGGAAAAATATTAATTCAAGAAAATATACTAAACATTGGTAAGCACAGAGAGAGTCTACGTTATTAAAATAATAAATTGCTCTTCTAAAACTCCTCCTCCACCTCCATGCTATGGAATCTCTAGCTCAATTGTTCTATTCTGGGCCAAGAATGCTGGCTACCTCTTCCTCCAGATCCTAGTTTAGGCATGGGAAACAATGTTAAAGAACACTGAAATGTTCATTGAAATGTTCCAATGAAAGATAAGATGACAATGTATCTGCAAATGCAGAATATCAATAAAGACACAGAAATTCTAAAAAAAAATGAAAATTCTGCAATTGAAAAGAAAAATAACAGAAATTTTAAAAATTCACCAGAAGTATTCAACAGTAGATGTTAGCAGTTATCAGAAAAAAGAATTAGCAAAGTCGAAGAGATCATTAGAGATTATTCAATCTGAAAAAGAAAAAGAAAATATAACAAAGAACAATGAACACTGTTTCTAAAAAATGTGGAACACATGTACAAGTTTGAAACAATTAGAAGATAAATCAGTCCATCCAAGGGCTTCATAAATGGAAAAAAATGAATGAAAAGTACAAATTCATGTATAATATTCAATTAAAATGACACGAGTATGAGTTCTAACATAAGAGTAAATTCAAATGTGTCCATTTGCTTAATTTGTCATTTAGAAATACACTTTTAATTTGAGGGCGTGCCCAAGGTGGCCAAATAGGAACAGCTCCAGCCAACAGTTCCCAGCGTGAGCGACACAGAAGACAGGTGATTGCGGCATTTTCAACTGAGGTACCAGGTTCATCTCAATGGGACATGTCGGACAGTTGGTGCTGGTCCATGAATGCAGCCTGACCAGCAAGAGATGAAGCAGGGCAAGTCATTGCCTCATGTGGGAAGTGCAAGGGGGAAGGGAATTCCTTTTCCTAGCTAAAGGAAATTGAGACACACAACACCTGGAAAATCGGGTAACTCCCACTCTAATAGTATGCTTTACCAAGGGTCTTAGCAAACGGAACACCAGGAGATTGTATCCCACACCTGGCCCAGAGGGTCCCATGCCCACGGAGCCTCCCTCATTGCTAGCACAGCAGTCTGAGATCTAACTACAAGACTGCAGCAAGGCTGGAGGAGGGCTGCCCGCCATTGCTGAGGCTTAAGTAGGTGAACAAAGCCACCTGGGCAGTAGGTGAACAAAGCTGGGCAGCTTGAATTGGGTGGAACCCGCCGCAGCTCAAGGAGGCCAGTGTGCCTCTGTAGACTCCTCCTCTGGGAACAGGGCATAGCTAAAGAAAAAGCAGCAGAAACCTCGGCAGAGGTAAATGCCCCGTCTGACAGCTTTGCAGGGAGCAGTGGATCTCCCAGCATGGAGTTTGAGATCTAAGAACGAACAGACTGCCAGCTCAAGTGAGTCCCTGACCCCTGAGTAGCCTAACTGGGAGACATCCCCCACTAGGTGCAGACTGACACCTCACACCTCACATGGCGGGGTACACCCCTGAGACGAAGTTTCCAAAGCAAGAACCAGATAGCAACACTCACTGTTCAGCAATATTTTATCTTCTGCAGCCTCTGCTACTGATACCCAGGAGTAGACCTCAAACAAACTCCAACAGACCTACAGCTGAGGGTCCTGGCTGTTACAAGGAAAACTAACAAAAAGAAAAGACAAACACACCAAAACCCCATCAGTACGTCACCATCATCAAAGACCAAAGGCAGATAAAACCAAAAAGATGGAGAAAAAGCAGTGCAGAAAAGCTGGAAATTCAAAAACTCAGAGCGCATCTCCCCCTCCAAAGGAACGCGGCTCATTGCCAGTAACAGAACAAAGCTGGATGGAGAAAGACTTTGACAAGTTGAGAGAAGAAGGCTTCAACCAATCAAACTTCTCAGAGCTAAAGGAGGAACTACTTAACCAGTGCAACGAAACTAAAAACCTTGAAAAAAGAATGGATGAATGGAAAACTAGAATAATCAATGCAGAGAAGACCTTAAAAGAACTGATAGAAATGAAAACCATAGCATGAGAACTATATGACAAATGCACAAGCTTCAGTAACCAACTCGATCAACTGGAAGAAAGAGTATCAGCAATTGAAGATCAAATGAATGAAATGAAGTGAGAAGAGAAGTGTAGAGAAAAAAGAGTAAAAAGAAATGAACAAAGCCTCCAAGAAATATGGGATTATGTGAAAAGACCAAATCTACATCTGATTGGTGTGCCTGAAAGTGACGGGGAAAATGGAACCAAGTTGGAAAACACTCTTTAGGATATCATCCAGGAGAACTTCCCCAACCTAGTAAGGCAGGCCAACATTCAAATTCAGGAAATACAGAGAATGCCACAAAGATACTCCTCGAGAAGAGCAACTCCAAGACACGTAATTGTCAGATTAACCAACTTTGAGATGAAGGAAAAAATTTTAAGGGCAGCCAGAGAGACAGGTCTGATTACACACAAAGGGAAGCCCATCAAACTAACAGCAGATCTCTCAGCAGAAACTCTCAAGCCAGAAGAGAGTGGGGGCCAATATTCAACATTCTTAAAGAAAAGAATTTTCAACCCAGAATTTCATGTCCAACCAAACTAAGTTTCATAAGTGAAGGAGAAATAAAATCCTTTACAGACAAGCAAATGCTTAGAGATTTTGTCACCACCATGCCTGCCCTACAAGAGATCCTGAAGGAAGCACTAAACATGGAAAGGAACAACAGGTACCAGTCATTGCAAAAACATGTCAAAATGTAAAGTCCATCGAGGCTAGGAAGAAACTGCATCAACTAGTGAGCAAAATAACCAGCTAATATCATAATGACAGGATCAAGTTCACCCATAACAATATTAACCTTAAATGTAAATGGACTAAATGGTCCAATTAAGAGACACAGACTGGCAAATTGGATAAAGAGTTAAGACCCATCAGTTTGCTGTATTCAGGAGACCCACCTTACATGCAGAGACATACATAGGTTAAAATAAAGGGAAGAAGGAAGATCTACCAAGCAAATGGAAAACAAAAAAAGCAGGGGTTACAATCCTAGTCTCTGATAAAACAGATTTTAAACCATCAAAGATCAAGAGACACAGAGAAAGCCATTACATAATGGTAAAGGGATCAATTCATCAGGAAGAGCTAACTACCCTACATATATATGCACCCAATACAGGGGCACCCAGATTCATAAAGCAAGTCCTTAGAGACTTACAAAGAGACTTAGACTCCCATACAATAATAATGGGAGACTTGAACAACTCACTGTCAACATTAGACAGATCAATGAGACAGAAAATTAACAAGGATGTCCAGGAATTGAACTCAACTGTGCACCACGTGGACCTAATAGACATCTACAGAACTCTCCACCCCAAATCAACAGAATATACATTCTTCTCAGCACCAAATCACACTTATTCCAAAATTGACCACATAACTGGAAGTAAAGCACTCCTCAGCAAATGTAAGAGAACAGAAATTATAACAAACTGTCTATCAGACCAAAGTGCAATCAAACTGGAATTCAGGACAAAGGAACTTAATCAAAACCGCTCAGCTAAATGGAAACTGTATAACCTACTCCTGAATGACTACTGGGTACATAATGAAATGAAGGCAGAAATAAAGATGTTGTTTGAAACCAATGAGAATAAAGATACAACATACCAGAATCTCTGGGACACATATAAAGCAGTGTGTAGAGGGAAATTGATAGCACTAAATGCCCACAAGAGAAAGCAGGAAAGATCTAAAATTGACACTCTAACATCACAATTAAAAGAACTAGAGAGGCAAGAGCAAACACATTCAAAAGCTAGCAGAAGGCAAGAAATAACTATGATCAGAGCAGAACTGAAGGAGATAGAGACACAAAAAAACCCTCCAAAAAAAAAATCAATGAATCCAGGAGCTGGTTTTTTGAAAAGATCAACAAAATTGATAGACTGCTAGGAAGACCAATAAAAAAGAAAAAAAGAGAAGAATCAAATAGATGCAATAAAAAATAATAAAGGGGATATCACCACCGACCCCACAGAAATACAAACCACCATCAGAGAATACTATAAACACACCTTCGCAACAAAACTAGAACATCTAGAAGAAATGGGCAAATTCCTGGACACATATACCCTCTCAAGACTAAACCAGGAAGAAGTTGAATCCCTGAAAAGACCAATAGCAGGCTCTGAATTTGAGGCAATAATTAAGAGCCTACCAAAAAAAAAAGAATCCAGGACTAGATGCATTCACAGTAGATTTCTACCAGAGGTACAAGGAGGAGTTGGTACCATTCCTTCTGAAACTATTCCAATCAATAGAAAAAGAGGGAATCCTCCCTAACTCACTTTATGAGGCCAACACCATCCTGATACCAAAACCTGACAGAGATACAACAAAAAAGGGAATTTTAGACCAATATCCCTGATGAACTTCGATGCAAAAATCCTCAATAAAATACTGGGAAACCGAATCCAGCAGCACACCAAAAAGCTTACCCACCATGATCAAGCAGGCTTCATCCCTGGGATGCAAGGCTGGTTCAACATATGCTAATCAATAAATGTAATCCAGCATATAAACAGAACCAAAGACAAAAATCACATGATTATCTCAATAGATGCAGAAAAGACCTTCAACAAAATTCAAGAGCCTTTCATGCTAAAAACTCTCAAAAAATTTGGTATTGATGAAATGTATCTCAAAATAATAAGAGCTATTTATGACAAACCCACAGCCAATATCATACTGAAAGGGCAAAAACTGGAAGCTTTCCCTTTGAAAACTGACACAATACAGAGATGCCCTCTCTCACCACTCCTATTCAACATAGGGTTGGAAGTTCTGGCTAGGGCAATCAGGCAAGAGAAAGAAATAAAGCATATTCAGTTAGGAAAAGAAAAAGTCAAATTGTCCCTGTTTGCAGATGACATGATTGTATATTTAGAAAACCTCATTGTCTCAGCCCAAAATCTCCTTAAGCTGATAAGCAACTTCAGCAAAGTCTCAGGATACAAAATTAATGTGCAAAAATCACAAACATTCTTATACACCAGTAACAGACAAACAGATTGCCAAATCATGAATGAACTTCCATTCACAATTGCTTCAAAGAGAATAAAATACCAAGGAATCCAACTTACAAGGGATGTAAAGGACCTCTTCAAGGAGAACTACAAACCACTGCTCAGCAAAATAAAAGAGGACACAAAAAAATGGAAGAGCATACCATACTCATGGATAGGAAGAATCAACATTGTGAAAATGGCCATAATGCTCAAGGTAATTTATAGATTCAATGCCATCCCCATTAAGCTACCAATGAGTTTCTTCACAGAATTGGAAAAAACTGCTTTAAAGTTCATATGGAACCAAAAAAGACCCCACATTGCCAAGACAATCCTAAGCCAAAAGAACAAAGCTGGAGGCATCACGCTACCTGACTTCAAACTATACTACAAGGCTACAGTAACCAAAACAGCATGGTACTGGTACCAAAACAGACATATAAACCAATGGAACAGAACAGAGCCCTCATAAATAATATCACACATCTACAGCCATCTGATCTTTGACTAACCTAACAAAAACAAGAAATGGGGAAAGGATTCCCTATTTAATAAATGGTGCTGTGAAAACTGACTAGCCATAAGTAGAAAGCTGAAACTGGATTCTTTCCTTACTCCTTATGTGAAAATTAATTCAAGATGGATTAGAGACTTAAATGTTAGACCTAAAACCATAAAAACCCCAGAAGAAAACCTAGGGAATACCATTCAGGACATAGGCATGGGCAAGGACTTCAGGTCTAAAACACCTAAAGCAATGGCAACAAAAGCCAAAATCGAAAACTGGGATCTAATTAAGCTAAAGAGCTTCTGCACAGCAAAAGAAACTACCATCAGAGTGAACAGGCAACCTACAGAATGGGAGAAAATTTTTTCAATCTACTCATCTGACAAAAGGCTAATATCCAGAACCTGTAAAGAACTCAATCAAATTTACAAGAAAAAAACAAACAACCCCATCAAAAAGTGGGCAAAGGATATGAACAGACACTTCTCAAAAGAAGACGTTCATGAAACCAACAGACACATGAAAAAACGCTTGTCATCACTCACAATCAGAGAAATGCAAATCAAAACCACAATGAGACACCATTTCACACCAGTTGGAATGGCAATCATTAAAAAATCAGGAAACAAAAGGTGCTGGAGAGGACGTGGAGAAATAGGAACTCTTTTATACTGTTGGTGAGACTGTAAACTAGTTCAACCATTGTGGAAAACAGTGTGGTGCTTCCTCAAGGATCTAGAACTAGAAATACCATTTGACCCAGCCATCCCATTACTGGGGATATACCCAAAGGATTATAGGTCATGCTGCCATAAAGACACATGCACACATATGTTTATTGCGGCATTATTCACAATAGCAAAGACTTGGAATCAACCCAAATGTCCATCAGTGACAGACTGCATTAAGAAAATGTGGCATATATACACCATGGATACTATGCAGCCATAAAAAAGGATGAGTTCATGTCCTTTGTAGGGACATGGATGCAGCTGGAAACCATCATTCTCAGCAAGCTATTGCAAGAACAGAAAACCAAATACCGCGTGTTCTCACTCATAGGTGGGAATTTCACAACGAGATCACTTGGATACAGGAAGGGGAACATCACACACCGGGTCCTATTGTGTGTGTGTGTAGTGGGCAAGGATAGCATTAGGAGATATACCTAATGTAAATGGTGAGTTAATGGGTGCAGCACACCAACATGGCACATGTATACATATGTAACAAACCTGCACGTTGTGCACATGTGCCCTAGAACTTACAGTATAATACTAAAAAAAAAAGAAATATACTTTTAATTTTTCAAATAATATAATTTTCAAAGAATCTCTCTTAAAAATATAGGTAAGAAAACGTTTGAAACATAATAACACTTAAATAGAAATCATTATAAAAGTAGAGGTAACAACCTTAATGATTATCACAATAGAATTTATGGCATAAGAAAAAATAGGGTCACTATCATGGGGAGGGGGGAGCGGGGAGGAGGGAGGGATTGCATTGGGGAGTTATACATGATATAAATGATGAATTGATGGGTGCTGACGAGTTGATGGGTGCAGCACACCAACATGGCATAAGTATACATATGTAACAAACCTGCACGTTATGCACATGTACCCTAGAACTTAAAGTATAATAATAATAAAAAAAAAAAATAGGGTCAAAGAAGAAATTGTGTTTTGTAAAGGAAAAATGGATGAAATGTTGTATATATCATAAATGTGTATAAACTCACTTAAAATGTATTAAGCAACTCTGCAGAACCATAATATCAATGGATTAATGAAAAATTGTGATTGGTCATTTTAACATACTCCTTTCAGAGAGATCAAGCATACAAGATAAACCTCATTTTATGACCAAACATTTTCATTGAATAGAGAAAGCCTTGGAAGAATTGCTTCTTACCAAATTATTTTGAGGTAGACGTCCCTATTTATTCAAAAATATAGTCAAACACCTGGCTGAAGTTCATTCAAAGACTTTAGTAATTATTTACTGAGAGGTGAAAACATTCTTTGTCACAGGTAAGCAACTTGATCTTCTGCTTTTTTTTTTTTTCTTTCTTTTTTTTTTTTTTTTTTGAGATGGAGTCTCCCTCTCTGTCCCAGGCTGGAGTGCAGTCCAGTGTCGCGATCTCGGCTCACTGCAAGCTCCGCCTCCCAGGTTCACGCCCTTCTCCTGCCTCAGCGTCCAGAGTAGCTGGGACTACAGGCGCCCGCCACCACGCCTGGCTATTTTTTTTTTTTTTTTTTTTTTTATACTTCAAGTTCTAGGGTACATGTGCACAACGTGCAGGTTTGTTACATATGTATACATGGGCCATGTTGGTGTGCTGCACCCATTAACTCGTCATTTACATTGGGTATATCTCCTAATGCTATCCCTCCCCCCTCCCCCCTCCCCACAATGGGCCCCAGTGTGTGATGTTCCCCTTCCTGTGTCCAAGTGATCACTTTTTAGTAGAGACAGGGTTTCACTATGTTAGCCAGGATGGTCTCAATGTCCTGACTTCGTGATCCGCCCGCCTCAGCCTTCCAAAGTGCTGGAATTACAGGCGTGAGCCACCGCGCCCGGCCTCTGCTTTTAATTCTTGCCCGGATCACTTTAGAGAGGAGAGATCAGCAGCTCCACTGAAATTAAAGTCTCAGAGCAAAAGTCCAAGCTTTCTTGCAGAATCTTTGGCTGAGATTTGACAACTGTTCTATGAAACAGGACTCATTTACATGTTCTTCTTTGCCCAAGCAGCAAAACAGTGTTAGTAAGCGTTGCAGGTGCTTCGTTTCTGAAAAGAGGATCAAACATATCTTTTCAATTCACATGTTTTAGTAGCAAAGGATTTTAAGGAGATGTTGACGATTTTAAATGAGCTCTGCAAACAGAAATTCCCAGTGATGTCACCTCATTTTAAGAGGTGAAATCTATGTGTTGGCTGCACAGAGATTTCAATAGTTTCATGTTGCTTCATGCTGATTCTTTGCTAATCATTCAGTGACCTTCATTAATATACTATCAGATTCTCTGTTGATGCTGAATCACTGATTCTTTAGTGATCTCTTATATATTAGAAAACAAATGGCTGGTATCATCTGTCACAGACACTGCATCTTTTGTTTCTGAGCAAAAAAACTACAAAAAAATCTTAACTATTTCTATTTAATGATGGTATCAAGGTCTCCACAATTGTGAGCAGCTTTGTTTCATCATTGGAAATGCAATACCTAACCCTGTGTAGGAGGCTTTCAAGGAAGGTTTTGATTCAGGGTAGCCTTAGTTTCCAGCCCCTTTAAATCAAGACATCTTCTCTTGAGACATATCAATGAGTGTGACATAGTCTCACTCTCTGAGGAACACACCTGAGGAGCTTTTTCAGCCTCCGGGGCTTTAGATTACCATTGACATACAAAGCTTGTCATACTCTAAATATTGTTGTTTGATGTCCAATCAGATTTTTTAAATGAAATTAAAATGTAAAGTAATTTCAGCTTCATTTTACTACATTTTAATTGACAGTTCCCAACTTAAATGATGTCTGATATAAAAAATAGCAAAGACGTATGTTTTATTTATATCAAGCAGAAACTTTCCTAAATGAAATATAGTTATACTCACATACATATATGCTTAGTAGTATTCTATGCCATTTATAGCAAAGATGTAATAGCATTAATGTAACATAACATTAATAAAGCATTTTATGTTAGTTTTAATGTAATTATAAAATATAATTAATATAACATTTTCTCTATAAACAAAAACAGTTTACAATATGACAGAAAGGTAATGAAAGAAGGGTGTGTGTGCCTCTGTGTGAGTGTGTGCATGCATGGGTTTGCCTCTGTGTGCATGAGGCCTACATTTTTTTCCAGTCTATGCCTAGTTCATGGAACTCCTAAATACTACCCATAGGTAAAAGATTAAAACTTTCAGTCTAGGGGAATTTTAAAGGGTCTGCATTTACCAAAATTGGGTGCAGAGCCAGAGAAATATCGATTTGTAGCTCATATGTCAGGCAAGCCTTGCCCCTTGCTGAAGTGTATTGGATAATGAGTTATTTAAAGAAATGCCACACAGCTTTGATTGAGTAATGCCTCCTTGCTAAAAAAAAACTATAATTAATCTCCATTTTTTCAAATGTACCGAGGCTTCTTAATTTAGTATACAAGGCACTCATGATTTCCAAGTGTATTTTCAACTATTTATCATCAGGAAAGCTACATTATTGCTAAAAAGAACTCCAGACTTACTGAGTTATTGTGTATATGCCCAGTGCTTCCCCATCTTCATTAAAAACATGCTTTATTTCTCCCACACTTCTGTTTTCTTAAGGTCTAAACATTGTTCATCTTTTATAATTCAGTTTAAATTATGTATCCTCTATATTGTCTGCCCTGGTAAAGTCAGTAAAAAAAATAATTTCTTCACTGGGGGGAATCTCAAGACTCGGGACTTTTTGTGTCATTTTAGAATAGAAAATTTCATTTTTTATCTTGTATTAATCATTTTGATATTTTTTATTAATGCTGTCCTTGATGAATCTTTGTAACAGCTGCATCATCTCAGTACTTTGCACACATTAGTCATTCATTAACTACTTATTGAGTGAATGAATCAACAAATGAAGTAATAATGAAGAGTAGATTTTTTTCTTAATAATTCTTTACTTTGGCTTCTGTTGTCTGTCAGCTTGGGTTAGCAACAACTCTTGCTCTCAATAATTTCATGATTGATTATCTGTTCAGCAGCACCTAATGAAGAAAACAATTCTTAGCTGAGAATACTGATCCAAAGAATCATTTGCTTTGCAAAAGTTGATATTACCATGTAAACAATAAATTTTTAATTTTCAGGATTTAGCAATGTTAGATTTTTGAAAAAGAATCTTAAAATTCTGTTCATATGGAATCATACAAAAATAGAAAGTCTTGTGATACAGCCACAGATTTTATGTTAAAGGCTATTTATCATCCAATTGATATATTTAAGAGCCTGTTACAAATCGCGTACTGTGCACAGACTTTACATCAAACCTCAAAAGAGCCCTCCGATTAGGTGTAACTCCATTCCTCAAATGAAAGTACAAGGCCCAGAGAGGTTAAGTGGATTCACGTCACACAACTATTGATTGGTGCATTGAAGATTTATATCCGGGTCTGTTCTCTTTCCATTGTACTGATTTTGTGCTTAAACTTACTCTAATTTTGACATTGAAGATATCAGATACAGAAAATTTTGTATAGTGAGGAAAACCCTGAAACAGGAGACTAAAACCTAGGGCTGTTGAAAATAAAATAAACTGAAGTAGGTAGGAGTATAAACATTCACTACTAGGAAGGTAGAATACTGTAAGATATAAGCAAAATTCAAACAGTGTAGCCAGTTTTAACAAACCATATAATTTAGGGCAAAGTGCTAATGTCATTAAAATGAGGATAATAATAATCTCCTTTCATTTTTTTTGTATGTGTGTAAAGTAAAATATATTTGGCATTAGTAAATATTCAATAAATATTCCATCAGTGATAAATGTTTTTGGAAAAATTTTAATTATCTTTAAAGCTGGCTGCATTAGTTTACTAGATATCTCACAATATAATACCACAGACTGAGAGGTTTAAGCAACAGAAATGTGTTTTCTATTAGTTCTGTAGGCTAGAAATTCAAGATCAAGGTATTGGCAAGCCTCATTTCCTTTGAGGCCTCTCTTTGGTGTAGAAATGCTGCCTCATTCGTATGTCCTCACATAGATGTCTCTCTGTCCTTATCTCCTCTTCTTATAAGGACATACTGGATTAGGGTCTCCTCTAATGACCCCATTTTAACTTAATTACCTCATTGTAGATTCCAATTCCAAATACAGCCACATTATGTGGTATTGGGTGTTAGGTTTTCAACATATGAATTTGAGGGGATGAGAATAATTTAGCCCAAACTGTTGGAGACCAAGAATATAATCCCAGAAGAAAGTGTTTAAGAACTAAAGACATATGATAGGAACACTGGAATACCTTGTTATGGAAGATGACTTCATACTGTAAATACTGTTAAGATACTGAATATTTTTGAGCAGATGAATAATGAAAACAAAGTGTTTCTCCCAGGTTGTGGTCAGATATTTAATAAACACTTCAAAATCTGAATGGAGAACTTAAACAATTAACAAAATATAGAGTAGCATGGATTAATTTTACTTTATGGGAAAAAGTACAAATATGTCTTAATAAGCGTAACCTAAAGGTCAACTCAGCATCAAATACTGAGTGATATTTGGTTAATACTGGTTGAAATGCATCTCCCTTAACTTACATTAATCCTCTCAAGATACCCTGTAAGCTTCAGAAAATCTTGTGACAACCAAGAATAAGCTTCTTGTCTTTTTCAAAGTGAGCTCCCAAATTCCTCCTAGCTACCTACCTTCCACAGCATTAATTAATCTGTTGATACCTGTTAGGAATCTATGTTAAGTAGAATATGAATTATGTTAGATTTGCAAAGGCATGTCTCAGTTTTCCTAAGGGTGCATGACTTCTTGCTTTGTTTTCTACCAATGACTTAACAGAAAGACCATTCTCATTCTCCCAAGGAAAAAATAATTTATCACAATTAAAAGAAAGCAACAAAGTACTGTTTCACCTTTTCCTACCTTGTTTTCATCATCATCTTTATACCTTTTTTATTAAAGGTATTTCAGAAAGGAATCTGAGCTTTCTCTAATTGATCTGCTTGAAATATATTTTAAACATAATTTTTTTGATCACTGACTCAGCTATACTATTTGATACTGCACAGAAGGTATTGATTATTTGATTATTTTGATAAAAAGAGAACACTTGAGGGGGCGGAGCAAGATGGCCAAATAGGAACAGCTACAGTCTCCAACTCCCAGCGCAAGTGACACACAAGACCGGAGATTTCTGCATTTTCAACTGAGGTACTGGGGTCATCTCACTAGGGAGTGCCGGACAATCGGTGCTGGTCAGCTGCTGCAGCCCGACCAGTGAGAGCTGAAGCAGGGCGAGGCATCACCTCACCTGGGAAGCGCAAGGGGGAAGGGAATCCCTTTTCCTAGCCAGGGGAAGTGAGACACACAACACCTGGAAAATTGGGGGACTCCCACCCCAATACTGCACTTTAATCGAATGGGCACACCAGGAGAATATATCCCACACCTGGCCAGGAGGGTCCCACCCCCACGGAGCCTCCCTCATTGCAACACAGCAGTCTGCGATCTAACCACAAGGCAGCAGCGAGGCTGGGGGAGGGGCGCCTGCCATTGCTGAGGCTTAAGTAGGTAAACAAAGCCGCTGGGAAGCTCGAACTGGGTGGAGCTCACAGCAGCTCAAGGAAGCCTGCCTGTCTCTGTAGTCTCCACCTCTGGGGACAGCGCACAGCTGAAGACCAACAGGGGAAGTAGCGGGAGCCGGTGCAGACGCGAACGACTCTGTCTGACAGCTTTGGGGAGAGCTGTGGATCTCCCAACACGGAGGTTGAGATCTGAGAAGGGACAGACTGCCTGCTCAAGTGGGTCCCTGACCCCTGAGTAGCCTAACTGGGAGACATCCCCCACTAGGGGCAGTCTGACACCCCACACCTCACAGGGTGGAGTACACCCCTGAGAGGAAGCTTTCAAAGTAAGAATCAGACAGGTACACTCGCTGGTCAGCAATATTCTATCTTCTGCAACCTCTGCTGCTGATACCCAGGCAAACAGGGTCTAGAGTGGACCTCAAGCAATCTCCAACAGACCTACAGCTGAGGGTCCTGACTGTTAGAAGGAAAACTATCAAACAGGAAGGACACCTATACCAAAACCCCATCAGTACGTCACCATCATCAAAGACCAGAGACAGATAAAACCACAAAGATGGGGAAAAAGCAGGGCAGAAAAGCTGGAAATTCAAAAAATAAGAGCGCATCTCCCCCTGCAAAGGAGCGCAGCCCATCGCCAGCAACGGATCACAGCTGGTCAGAGAATGACTTTGATGAGATGAGAGAAGAAGGCTTCAGTCCATCAAACTTCTCAGAGCTAAAGGAGGAATTACGTACCCAGCGCAAATAAACTAAAAATCTTGAAAAAAGAGTGGAAGAATTGACAGCTAGACTAATTAATGCAGAGAAGGTCATAAACGAAATGACAGAGATGAAAACCATGACACGAGAAATACGTGACAAATGCACAAGCTTCAGTAACCGACTCGATCGACTGGAAGAAAGAGTATCAGCGATTGAGGATCAAATGAATGAAATGAAGCGAGAAGAGAAACCAAAAGAAAACAGAAGAAAAAGAAATGAACAAAGCCTGCAAGAAGTATGGGATTATGTAAAAAGACCAAATCTACGTCTGATTGGGATGCCTGAAAGTGAGGGGGAAAATGGAACCAAGTTGGAAAACACTCTCCAGGATATCATCCAGGAGAACTTCCCCAACCTAGCAGGGCAGGCCAACATTCAAATTCAGTAAATACAGAGAATGCCACAAAGATACTTCTCGAGAAGAGCAACTCCAAGACACATAATTGCCAGATTCACCAAAGTTGAAATGAAGGAAAAAATCTTAAGGGCAGCCAGAGAGAAAGGTCGGGTTACCATAAAGGGAAACCCATCAGACAAGCAGCAGATCTGTCGGCAGGAACTCTACAAGCCAGAAGAGAGTGGGGGCCAATATTCAACATTCTTAAAGAAAAGAATTTTCAACCCAGAATTTCATATCCAGCCAAACTAAGTTTCATAAGTGAAGGAGGAATAAAATCCTTTACAGATAAGCAAATGCTTAGAGATTTTGTCACTACCAGGCCTGCCTTACAAGAGACCCTGAAGGAAGCACTAAACATGGAAAGGAACAACCGGTACCAGCCATTGCAAAAACGTGCCAAAATGTAAAGATTATCGAGGCTAGGAAGAAACTGCATCAACTAACGAGCAAAATAATCAGTTAATATCATAATGGCAGGATCAAATTCACACATAACAATATTAACCTTAAATGTAAAGGGACTAAATGCTCCAATTAAAAGACACAGACTGGCAAACTGGATAAAGAGCCAAGACCCATCAGTCTGCTGTATTCAGGAGACCCATCTCACATGCAGAGATATACATAGGCTCAAAATAAAGGGATGGAGGAAGATCTACCAAGCAAATGGAGAACAAAAAAAAGCAGGGGTTGCAATCCTAGTCTCTGATAAAACAGACTTTAAACCATCAAAGATCAAAAGAGACAAAGAAGGCCATTACATAATGGTAAAGGGATCAATTCAACAGGAAGAGCTAACTCTCCTAAATATATATGCACCCAATACAGGAGCACCCAGATTCATGAAGCAAGTTCTTAGAGACTTACAAAGAGACTTAGACTCCCATACAATAATAATGGGAGACTTCAACACTCCACTGTCAACACTGGACAGATCAACGTGACAGAAAGTTAACAAGGATATCCAGGAATTGAAACCATCTCTGCACCAAGCGGATCTAATAGACATCTATAGAACTCTCCACCCCAAATCAACAGAATATACATTCTTCTCAGCACCACATCCCACTAATTCCAAAATTGACCACATAATTGGAATTAAAGCACTCCTCAGCAAATGTAAAAGAACAGAAATTATAACAAACTGTCTATCAGACCACAGTGCAATCAAACTAGAACTCAGGACTAAGAAACTCAATCAAAACTGCTCAACTACATGGAAACTGAACACCCTGCTCCTGAATGACTACTGGGTACATAACGAAATGAAGGCAGAAATAAAGATGTTGTTTGAAACCAATGAGAACAAATATACAACATACCAGAATCTCTGGGACACATTTAAAGCAGTGTGTAGAGGGAAATTTATAGCGCTAAATGCCCATAAGAGAAAGCAAGAAAGATCCAAAATTGACACTCTAACATCACAATTAAAAGAACTAGAGAGGCAAGAGCAAACACATTCAAAAGCTAGCAGAAGGAAAGAAATAACTAAGATCAGAGCAGAACTGAAGGAGATAGAGACACAAAAAAAACCCTCCAAAAAATCAATGAATCCTGGAGTTGGTTTTTTGAAAAGATCAACAAAATTGATAGACCGCTAGCAAGACTAATAAAGAAGAAAAGAGAGAGGAATCAAATAGACGCAATAAAAAATGATAAAGGGGATATCACCACCGACCCCACAGAAATACAAACTATCATCAAAGAATACTATAAACACCTCTACACAAATCAACTAGAAAATCTAGAAGAAATGGATAATTTCCTGGACACTTACACTCTTCCAAGACTAAACCAGGAAGAAGTTGAATCCCTGAATAGACCAATAGCAGGCTCTGAAATTGAGGCAATAATTAATAGCCTACCAATCAAAAAAATTCCCCGACCAGATGGATTCACAGCTGAATTCTACCAGAGGTAGAAGGAGGAGCTGGTACCATTCCTTCTGAAACTATTCCAATCAACAGAAAAAGAGGGAATCCTCCCTAACTCATTTTATGAGGCCAACATCATCCTGATACCAAACCCTGGCAGAGACACAACAAAAAAAGAAAATTTTAGACCAATATCCCTGATGAAACTCGATGCAAAAATCCTCAATAAAATACTGGCAAATCAGATTCAGCAGCACAACAAAAAGCTTATCCACCATGATCAAGTGGGCTTCATCCCTGGGATGCAAGGCTGCTTCAACTTTCGCAAATCAATAAATGTAATCCAGCATATAAACAGAACCAAAGACAAGAACCACATGATTATCTCAATAGATGCAGAAAAGGCTTTTGGCAAAATTCAACAGCCCTTCATGCTAAAAACGCTCAATAAATTCGGTATTGATGGAATGTACCTCAAAATAATAAGAGATATTTATGACAAACCCACAGCTAATATCATACTGAAAGGGCAAAAACTGGAAAAATTCCCTTTGAAAACTGGTACAAGACAGGGATGCCCTCTCTCACCACTCCTATTCAACATAGTGTTGGAAGTTCTGGCTAGGGCAATCAGGCAAGAGAGAGAAATAAAGGGTATTCAGTTAGGTAAAGAAGAAGTCAAATTGTCCCTGTTTGCAGATGACATGATTGTATATTTAGAAAACCTCATTGTCTCAGCCCAAAATCTCCTTAAGCTGATAAGCAACTTCAGCAAAGTCTCAGGATACAAAATTAATGTGCAAAAATCACAAGCATTCTTATACACCAGGAACAGACAAAAAGAGAGCCAAATCATGAATGAAATTCCATTCACAATTGCTTCAAAGAGAATAAAATACCTAGGAATCCAACCTACAAGGGATGTAAAGGACCTCTTCAAGGAGAACTACAAACCACTGCTCAGTGAAATAAAAGAGGACACAAACAAATGGATGAACATACCATGCTCATGGATAGAAAGAATCAGTATCGTGAAAATGGCCATACTGCCCAAGGTTATTTATAGATTCAATGCCATCCCCATCAAGCTACCAATGAGTTTCTTCACAGAATTGGAAAAAACTGCTTTAAAGTTCATATGGAACCAAAAAAGAGCCCGCATTGCCAAGACAATCCTAAGTCAAAAGGACAAAGCTGGAGGCGTCATGCTACCTGACTTCAAACTATACTACAAGGCTACAGTAACCAAAACAGCATGGTACTGGTACCAAAACAGAGCTATAGACCAATGGAACAGAACAGAGTCCTCAGAAATAATACCACACATCTACAGCCATCTGATCTTTGACAAACCTGAGAGAAACAAGAAATGGGGAAAGGATTCCCTATTTAGTAAATGGTGCTGGGAAAGTTGGCTAGCCATAAGCAGAAAACTGAAACTGGATCCTTTCCTTACTCCTTATACGAAGATTAAGTGAAGATGGATTAGAGACTTAAATGTTAGACCCAATACCATAAAAACCCTAGAAGAAAACCTAGGTAATATCATTCAGGACATAGGCATGGGCAAGGACTTCATGTCTAAAACACCAAAAGCAACAGCAGCAAAAGCCAAAATTGACAAATGGGATCTAATTAAACTAAAGAGCTTCTGCACAGCAAAAGAAACTACCGTCAGAGTGAACAGGCAACCTACAGAATGGGAGAAAATTTTTGCAATCTACTCATCTGACAAAGGGCTAATATCCAGAATCTACAAAGAACTCAAACAAATACACGAGAAAAAAACAAACAACCCCATCAAAAAGTGGGCAAAGGATATGAACAGACATTTCTCAAAAGAAGACATTCATACAGCCAACAGACACATGAAAAAATGCTCATCATCACTCACCTTCAGAGAAATGCAAATCAAAACCACAATGAGATACCATCTCACACCAGTTAGAATGGCAATCATTAAAAAGTCAGGAAACAACAGGTGTTGGAGAGGATGTGGAGAAATAAGAACACTTTTACACTGTTGGTGGGAATGTAAACTAGTTCAACCATTATGGAAAACAGTATGGCGATTCCTCAAGGATCTAGAACTAGATGTACCATATGACCTTGCCATCGCACTACTGGGTATATACCCAAAGGATTATAAATCATGCTGCTATAAAGACACATGCACATGTATATTTATTACGGCACTATTCGCAATAGCAAAGACTTGGAATCAATCCAAATGTCCATCTGTGACAGACTGGATTAAGAAAATGTTGCACATATACACCATGGAATACTATGCAGCCATAAAAAAGGATAAGCTTGCATCCTTTGTAGGGACATGGATGCAGCTGGAAGCCATCATTCTTAGCAAACTATCACAAGAACAGAAAGCCAAACACCGCATGTTCTCACTCATAGGTGGGAACTGAAAAATAACATCACTTGGACTCGGGAAGGGGAACATCATACACCGGGGCCTATCATGGGGTGGGAGGGCGGGATTGCTTTGGGAGTTATACCTGATATAAATGATGAATTGATGGGTGCTGACGAGTTGATGGGTGCGGCACACCAACATGGCACAAGTATACATATGTAACAAACCTGCACGTTATGCACATGTACCCTAGAACTTAAAGTATAATAATAAAAAAAATACATTCAAACATAGCTATTCAGACCACTTAAAGATAGGACCCAGTATATTTCAACAATAAAATTTTCACCTGGTAAAGAAACAGGGAAGAAGAACCAAAAAGTTTAGTTTCAATAAATCTTCATCATGGCACTCGTAAGTTTTTGTAAGATGGGGGAGTGCTTTTATGGCAAAAGTAGATATTTAAGAAGTTTGTATTCTAATGCCCTCCTCACTCAAAAATCGTAAAATTCCAGAATCTTGTATAAAACTATGTTGCTAACTTGTACTATCAGCTCAATTTACTCTATCTTCTGGATTCAACAAAGAACCACTGATGGCAAATTTAAAATGTGACTAGCTCCAAATTTACTGCCCCCGTAAAGCTCCTATGTTTTCATCCAATGTTCTGATTCTAAGTGTTTATTATATTAAGAATATATTTTAATGATATACCTAGTAGTGTTGTATCTGTCAAGGATTTTATTTTGGTGACATTTCAAAAGACTGGTTTTTAATCACACTTCTGGTAAAACTCTGCATTACTGAATAAGAAAATCAGATTTTTAACTGTGAAAAAAAAAAAGAGAACACTTTGAACACTTTTATTAATAAGAAGACATTTTAAAATTATAAAATTGTATGTCTTGGTTTGAATACGTTTTGTTATGAAAATCATTTGGAAGTTCATATTTTTTACTCTTTTTTCCATTTTGAAGATGAACTGTTCACTCTTATGTAATTCCATATATAGGTCAGGTATGTCCCTTATACTTCACTGACCCAATAACTTTTTTGTATTGAAAATTCCATTCTCTGTGTTTTTCCTCCAACTAAACATTTTTAGTTACATTGATAATTGTCTAATATATACACACATAAAAACAAAACAAGATGAAAAAAGAGTAAAAGGAGGAAGAGGTGGATGGAGGTAACAATTTGGTAGACTCGAAGAAATATTGGCCTTGTCTGAAACAATAAATTATTGGAAGAATAAATTTATATTAAAAGAGGAGCCTCATTAATTCCCTCCTCAAATAATTTATTCACTGAGACAATGTGAAACCAATATAGGTCAAACACTGAAGAAAAGTTTTCCTGTTCTCTTTACCCCGATAATCTATAGTATAACCTGGGATAACACACGTCTGAATAGACCGACATTTCTATGTTCAGTTTTACAGACTATATTATATTGTACATAAAATCTGAAGTACTATGGAAGGAACTGAACCCTAAGTAAAACATTATAATGCTAAGACTTTGGATACATCTGCTTTGCTCTATTCCAGAAGACAAAGTCTCACTACACCAAAACCAAATCTAAATAATTTTAAAAATGTGTTTTAAATTGAGATTCTAGGGCCTTTCTTCTGGATAGTCAATATTATTGAATTGAGTTTTAAGGTGTGTTTCTGTTTCTTTTTTAATTTCATTTATTTATTTATCTTAGTTTTTGTTATACTTTAAGTTCTGGGGTATATGTGCAGAATGTGCAGGTTTGTTACATAGGTATGCACGTGCCCTGGTGATGTGCTGCACCTATCAACCCATCATCTACATTAGGTATTTCTCCTAAGGCTATCCCTCCCCTTGTTCCCCATCCTGCTACAGGCCCCAGTGTGTGATGTTCCTCTCCCTGTGCCCATATGTTCTCAATGTTCAGCCCCCACTTATGAGTGAGAACATGCAGTGTTTGGTTTTCTCTTCTGTGTTAGTTTGCTGAGAATGATGGTTTCCAGCTTCATCCATGTCCCTGCAAAGGACATGAATTCATTCATTTTTATGGCTGCATAGTATTCCATGGTGTATATGTGCTTCATTTTCTTTATGCAGTCTATCATTGATGGGCATTTGGGTTGGTTCCAAGTCTTTGCTATTGTAAATAGTGCTGCAATAAACATACATGTGCATGTGTCTTTACACTAGAAGAATTTATAACCCTTTGAGTATGTATCCAGTAATTGGATTGCTGGGTCAAATGGTATTTCTGTTTCTAGATCCTTGAGGAATCACCACACTGTTTTCCACAATGGTTGAACTAATTTACATTCCTACCAACAGTGTAAAAGCATTCCTATTTTTCCACATCTTCTCCAGCATTTGCTGTTTCCTGACTTATCAATGATCACCTTTCTAACTGGCATGAGATGGTATCTCAATGTGGTTTTGATTTGCATTTCTCTGATGACCAGTGATGATTAGCAATTTTTCATATGTCTGTTGGCTGCATAAATGTCTTCTTTTGAGAAGTGTCTGTTCATATCCTTTGCCCACTTTTGATGGGGTTGTTTGTTTTTCTTGTAAACTTGTTTAAATTCCTTGTAGATTCTGGATATTAGGTCTTTGTCAGATGGATAGATTACAAAATTTTTCTCCCATTCCTAGGTTGCCTATTCACTCGGATGGTAGTTTCTTTTGCTGTGCAAGAAGCTCTTTAGTTTAATTAGATCCCATTTGTCAATTTTGGCTTTTGTTGCAATGGCTTTTAGTGTTTTGTTCATTAAGCTTTTGCCAATGCCTATGTTCTGAATGGTATTCCCTGGGTTTTCTTCTAGGGTTTTCATGGTTTTAGCTCTTACGTTTAAGTCTTTAATCTGTCTTGAGTTAATTTTTGTATAAGATGTAAGGAAGGGGTCCAGTTTCAGTTTTCTGCATATGACTATCCAGTTTTCCCAACACCATTTATTAAATAGGGAATCCTTTCCCTATTGCTTGTTTTTGACAGTTTTGTCAAAGATCAGATGGTTTTACATGTGTAGTGTTATTTCTGAGGCCTCTGTTCTGTTCCATTGGTCTATTTCTTATATATGGAGTAACTCTTTAGTGCATGGAAGTCAGACATATGTAAGGTGTGTGAATAGCAACAGCAACCTTCAGCTTATGGAGATAACGTTGCTTTTTTCTTTTGGTATCTATCACCTCAGGAGACTTGGTAGAGAAATTGTATAATGCATATCCTGGATAAATGTGCAGATATCCCTTTCTCCTATAGTCTCACTCTAGTAAAGTATTCAATTACAAAGAAATAAAGTTGTTTCAAATTAGAAGAATAAAAGCAAGTATCCCCCTTTTTTTCCCTCCAGTAAGCTCTGGAGTATTGAAAATGAGGAAACTATCCTCGAAAAGACTTAACAGAAAGAAGTTGTTTGGATACAGAGTGACATACAGCATCAGGCAATCTCCCTCAATGATATTGCTGGTGCGACAATTTCTCCTACTGTGGTCCTACAAATCTTTTTTTCCTCAAAAAAGAAGGTAAAACCTAGTGTTATAGAATGACTTATGTCCCTTCCAAATTTATATGTTGAAACCCTAACCCCTAGTGTGGATGTGTTTGAAGATAGGGCCCTTAAGGAGGCAATTAAGGCTGAATGAGCACATAAAGATGGGACCCTCATCTTATATGACTGGTGTTCTTATGAATAAAGGAAGAATCACTAGGGAGGGGCCCATACAGAGAAAAGGCCATGTAAGGACTGCAGCGAGAAGGTGGCTGTCTCCGCACCAAGGACAGGGGTATCAGTAGAAATCAATCCTGCCGGGACCTTGATCTTAAGACTTGCAGCCTGCAGAACTGTGAGAAAATTAATTTCAGTTTTTCAAGCCACCCAGACTGCAGTGTTTTGCAATGGAAGCACCAGCAAATTAACATATCCAGTTGTATTTTTGCTGATAGGCAGGTTGCGTCTTCCGAAATCAAATAAATGGTTTTATTCATAGCTGAAAGACAGTAGAAGGGCTTCAATATGTGTAAGTGAAAATTAATACTTAGGGAAAAATAATCCAAAAAAACTGGAGGATGATGGAATCTATGCAGCTAATAATCAAAGAAAAACTATTTTAGACTGTTTCCTGAAGCTGTTGCTGGTTTGTGCTTCCGTGTTAAACAGCAACAACATAGGTCCTCAAAAGAAGGTGAATTGTGGGGAAGGAAGAAGGTAATCATCATATAATCCTTCCACATATTCACTAGGTGTTCACAAGTAAACTGCTTTGCATAAGTCAAAGGTAATATTAAGAGTTTGAGAAATAATGGGTAAGGATAATTAAAATAATCAAAGTAATTTGTAATCAAGAAGGTTGCATTATGAGGATGCTATAAGGATTACTAATCAATTTTGAAATGTAAAGGCAAAGAATATTATTGGAATCTGCAGTTTCATGAGGTTGGAAGGCAGGGAGTGAACTTGTTCATAAGATCAAATTCAATAGATAAAACAGATATTCCTTGTAGCTTGAAAAGTTGTAATCATAGAACAATAATTACAGTAATAAATATTAAAGAATATTAAAGTATATTTGATTTTAAATATTAAAGGAGCCATTTATTTTTATACAGAGACGATAAATTTTTCCCCAATAGAGTTGATTAAAAATTAGATGAATTATATCTAATTTAATATAATTGTGTATCAATAGCTATATCATTTTATAATAATTCATAGATCTTGGCACAAAATATAGCAATTGTGAAGAATAAAAGGCTAAATATTTCTCTTCCTTCATGTTATTAGTAATGCAACAGATGACATCTATAGCCGTGATAGCCTATGTATATTTATACAATAGTTCTGAAGGGTTACTTTTTAACTATCTGTCAGGTTTAAGTCATTATTTTTATAAAAACTGTGTAATACGCCATGGTTGGTATGATAAATTCTTAGAACATTTATTCTAATGTAGTTAGATGAAACAATTGAAATGAATACAAAAATGTCCACCAATTAGGACCTGATGGCAACCATGAAATCTCATAGCAAATTCTTTATGATTTTTAGAGATTTTTTTTAGCAAGGGGGCATTACTCAATCAAAGCTGTGTGACATTTCTTTAAATAACTTTATGATTACTAGTTAATACAAAGCATAAATAAGACATTCAAATTAAGACCTGTGATAGAGATAGGAGGCAATGCTTTGAAGCCTAAGAACTATAGAACTTTATTTGGAGCCTGGGAATACATCCAAAAGGCATAATGAAGAGATACCAGTACTACTAATTCTGTGTGATGTTTTAATTACAGTGGTTCCTGTTGATTTATCTAACCCAAACAGTGATATAGTAGAAAAACTTATTTAATTGGTGATCAATTATCTAATTTAAGAAACTGTTATTTATATCATTCTAAATTGAGTTTGTTAGTTAAAATATCCAAATAACTTTATCTTAGATGATTCTTTATCTGAGGGACAAATTTTTGAACAGTACTAATACAATATCTTGCCATTATATATTTAATATTTATGTAAGGCTCTTGCCATTATGACTTATACTCTCGCTTACATTTTAAAACTCATTTCGCACACTCTAATTTGGTTTAAAATGTCAATAAGTCACAAAGGATATTAGCCAAAGGAAATTAATATTTACCATAGTTTATATAAAATAAGTAGTAGGAACACTGAATAAATGATTTATTTTGTCAGCACAATACATTTGTAACTATATTTTACTATTTTTTCTTATGTTGAAATGTACAATGCTTTTAGTCTCCTTTAATATCTCAGATAAAGAAAAATTTGTATTTTTTAAGATAATATAATCGATAGTTCACGATTCATGGTATGAGAATTCATTTTTTATTGTTGGCTTTTTATTATAAAATAATAGGTAAAGTATTTTTGAAATACTAACTAAATGCTACAAAGGAAAGAAAATTGAAATGTGCCTAGAATAACAATGGAGGAATAACCATTTTACTGGGATATCTCAGTTAGGGAAAAATTAGTCTTGAGGACATGATATTCTTCCTCAAAGCAGAAACGTGATCTTTTTAGAAACATGAATCAAACATTTATCCACTGAAGTCTGCTGATATGGGTAGTTAATCTCAGGCTACACTTTTAAAATCATAAAGAAAGAAGGTAAAGTAAATATCTAAATTCTAGGCTAGGTACAAATGATTTTATGTCTTGTTTCATAAAATTATAGTACCTTGAAAGTCAATAACCGTAAAACCATAAAAATGAAGAAAGGACTCGCCTTACATAAATAGAAGAATCAGAAATATTCTTTAGGAAATGATTTATTTACGCCACATTTTATACATGGGCATGGGTAAAAACCAATTTGAAATATTATGCATGCCATTTTTTACACTTACAAAGATCTTGAAATGAACCATTCCATGTTAGTAGATCTCTTACAGAAAAAAAAATACATCATCATATATATTTTCTTTGCATAACACTCCATCTTTTTAAGAGCTTTCAATCATGTGGAGGTATTTTAAATTCAACAGATCCTTTTTAGAAAAAACATATATAGCACAAAGTTACATAAGTTCCACAGAGGCAACACAGATCTTTTTCAAATAAATCTTTTCTTATTAGTGAGCCAGCAGCTTCTACTTTTGCCAAATTAATTGTTTAGCCAGCTGAAAGCTACCTTGTTTCTTTTGCTAATTTCTGTCTTTCCATCAGTAACGCAAGTAAAAGTGACTTTCTTCATAAAATCAGTTTCTTCTCGTTTACCTTAGCTAAAAGACATAACTCTTGTATAAATTATTTTTCCTGGGCAAGTGATCTAAAGGATGTCTAATTTCTTTTTCCTTTTTTTTTTTTTTAATTATACTTTAAGTTCTAGGGTACATGTGCACGACATGCAGGTTTGTTACACATGTATACATGTGCCATGTTGGTGTGCTGCACCCATTAACTCATCATTTACATTAGGTATATCTCCTAATGCTATCCTGCTCCCGTACCGCCTGCCCACAATAGGACCCAGTGTGTGATGTTCCCCTTCCTGTGTCCAAGTGATCTCATTGTTCAATTCCCACCTATGAGTCAGAACATGCGGTATATGGTTTTCTGTTCTTGCGATAGTTTGCTGAGAATGATGGTTTCCAGCTGCATCCATGTCCCTACAAAGGACATGAACTCATCCTTTTTTATGGCTGCATAATATTCCATGGTGTATATGTGTCACATTTCCTTAATCCAGTCTGTCACTGATGGACATTTTGGTTGATTCCAAGACTTTCCTATTGTGAATAGTGCCGCAATAAACATAGGTGTGCATGTGTCTTTATAGCAGCATGACTTATAATCCTTTGAGTATATACCCAGTAATCGGATGACTGGGTCAAATGGTATTTCTAGTTCTAGATCCTTGAGGAATTGCCACATTGTTTTCCACAATGGTTGAACTAGTTTACAGTCCCAGAAACAGTGTAAACGTGTTCCTATTTCTCCACATCCTCTTCAGCACCTGTTGTTTCCTGATTTTTTTAGTGATTGCTATTCTAACTGGTGTGAGATGGTATCTCATTGTGGTTTTGATTTGCATTTCTCTGATGGCCAGTGATGAGCATTTTTTTCATGTGTCCGTTGGCTGCATAAATGTCTTCTTTTGAGAAGTGTCTGTTCATATCCTTTGCCCACTTTTTGATGGGGTTATTTTTTTTTTAATTTTAAATTTGGTTGAGTTCTTCATAGGTTCTGGATAGTAGCCCTTTGTCAGATGAGTAGATTGCAAAAATTTTCTCTCATTCTGTAAGTTGCCTGTTCACTCTGACGGTAGTTTCTTTTGCTGTGCAGAAGCTCTTTAGTTTAATTAGATCCCATTTGTCAATTTTTCCTTTTGTTGCCATTGCTTTTGGTGTTTTAGACATGAAGTCCTTGCACATACCTATGTCCTGAATGGTATTCCCTAGGTTTTCTTCTAGGGTTTTTATGGTTTTAGGTCTAACATTTAAGTCTCTAATCCATCTTGAATTAATTTTCATACAAGGAATAAGGAAAGGATCCAGTTTCAGCTTTCTATTTATGGCTAGCCATTTTTCCCAATGCCATTTATTAAATAGGGAATCCTTTCCCCATTTCTTGTTTTTGTCAGGTTTGTCAAAGATTAGATGGCTGTAGATGTGTGGTATTATTTCTGAGGGCTCTGTTCTGTTCCATTGGTGTATATCTCTGTTTTTGTACCAGTACCATCTGGTTTTGGTTACTATAGCCTTGTAGTGTAGATTGAAGTCAGGTAGCGTGATGCCTCCAGCTTTGTTCTTTTGGCTTAGGATTGTCTTGGCAATGCCGGCTCTTTTTTGGTTCCATATGAACTTTAAAGCAGTTTTTTCCAATACTGTGAAGAAAGTCATTGGTAGCTTAATGGGGATGGCACTGAATCTATAAATTACCTTGGGCAGTATGGCCATTTTCACAATATTGATTCTTCCTATCCGTGAGCATGGTATGTTCTTCCATTTGTTCGTGTCTTCTTTTATTTCACTGAGCAGTGGCTTGTGATGTCCTTGAAGAGGTCCTTTACATGCCTTGTAAGTTGGATTCCTGGGTATTTTATTCGCTTTGAAGCTATTGTGAATGGGAGTTCATTCATCATTTGGCTCTCTGTTTGTCTGTTACTGGTGTATAAGAATGCTTGTGATTTTTGCATATTGATACTGTATCCTGAGACTTTGCTGAAGTTGCTTATCAACTTAAGGAGATTTTCGGCTGAGACGATGGGGTTTTCTAAGTATACAATCATGTCATCTGCAAACAGGGACAATTTGACTTCATCTTTTCCTAACTGAATATCCTTTATTTATTTCTCTTTCCTGATTGCCCTAGCCAGAACTTCCAACACTATGTTGAATAAGAGTGTTGAGAGAGGGCATCCCTGTCTTGTGTCAGTTTTCAAAGGGAATGCTTGCACTTTTTGCCCATACAGTATGATATTGGCTGCAGGTTTGTCATGAGTAGCTCTTATTATTTTGAGATACGTTTCATCAATACCAAATTTATTGAGAGTTTTAGCATGAAGGGCTGTTGAATTTTGTCGAAGGTCTTTTCTGCATCTATTGAGATAATCATGTGGTTTTTGTCTTTGGTTCTGTTTATATGCTGGATTACGTTTATTGATTACCATACGTTGAACCAGCCTTGCATCCCAGGGATGAAGCCCACTTGATCATGGTGGGTAAGCTTTTTATGTGCTTCTGGATTCGGTTTGCCAATATTCCTCTGAGGATTTTTGCATCGATGTTCCTCAGGGATATTGGTCTAAAATTCTTTTTGTTGTTGTGTCTCTGTCAGGTTTTGGTATCAGTATGATGTTGGTCTCATAAAATGAATTAGGGAGGATTCCCTCTTTTCCTATTAATTGGAATATTTTCAGAAAGAATGATACTAGTTCCTCCTTGTACCTCTGGTAGAATTCGACTATAAATTCATCTGGTCCTGGACTTTTATATTTAAGGTTAATATTGTCATGTGTGAACTTGATCCTGTCATTATGATATTAGCTGGTTATTTTGCTCGCTAGTTGATGCAGTTTCTTCCTAGCCTCGATGGACTTTACATTTTGACATGTTTTTGCAATGGCTGGTACCTGTTGTTCCTTTCCATTTTTAGTGCTTCCTTCAGTATCTCTTGTAGGGCAGGTCTGGTGGTGACAAAATCTCTAAGCATTTGCTTGTCTGTAAAGGATTTTGTTTCTCCTTCACTTATGAAACTCAGTTTGGCTGGATATGAAATTCTGGCTTGAAAATTCTTTTCTTTAAGAATGTTGAATATTGGCCCACCCTGTCTTCTGGCTTGGAGAGTTTCTGCTGAGAGATCTGCTATTAGTCTGATGGGCTTCCCTTTGTGTGTAACTTGACCTTTCTCTCTGGTTTCCCTTAACATTGTTTCCTTCATTTCAACTTTGGTGAATCTGACAATTATGTGTCTTGGAGTTGCTCTTCTCGAGGAGTATCTTTGTGGCAGTCTCTGTATTTCCTGAATTTGAATGTTGGCCTGCCTTACTAGGTTGGGGAAGTTGTCCTGGATGATATCCTGCAGAGTGTTTTCCAACTTGGTTCCATTTTCCCACTCACCTTCAGGCCCACCAATCAGACATAGATTTGGTCTTTTCACATAATCCCATACTTCTTGGAGGCTTTGTTCATTTTTTCTACTCCTTTTTCTCTACACTTCTCTTCTCACTTCATTTCATTCATTTGATCTTCAATTGCTGATACTCTTTCTTCCAGTTGATTGAGTCGGTTACTGCAGCTTGTGCATTTGTCATGTAGTTCTCGTGTTATGGTTTTCATCTCTATTAGTTATTTTAAGGTGTTCTCTGCGTTGATTATTCTAGTTTTCCATTCATCCATTGTTTTTTCAAGGTTTTTAGTTTCTTTGCGCTGGTTACGTAGTTCCTTCTTTAGCTCTGAGAAGTTTGATTGAATGAAGCCTTCTCTCAACTCATCAAAGTCATTCCCTGTCCAGCTTTGTTCCATTGCTGGTGATGAGCTACGTTCCTTTGGAGGGGGAGATGCTCTCTGATTTTTTGAATTTCCAGGTTTTCTGCCCTGCTTTTTCCCCATCTTTGTTGTTTTATCTGCCATTGGTCTCTGACGATGGTGACATACTGATGGGCTTTTGGTGTGTGTGTGTCCTTTCTGTTTGTTAGTTTTCCTTCTAATAGCCAGGACCCTCAGCTATAGGTCTGTTGGAGTTTTCCTGAGGTCCACTCTAGACCCTGTTTGCTGGGGTATCAGCTGTGGAGGTTGCAGAAGATAAAATATTTCTGCACAGCGAGTGTTGCTGTCTGATTCTTGCTCTGGAAGCTTTGTCTCAGAGGTGTACCCCACTGTGTGAAGCGTGAGGTGTCGGTCTACACCTAGTGGAGGATGTCTCCCAGTTAGGCTATTCAGGGGTCAGGGGCCCACTTGAGCAGGCAGTCTGTCTGTTCTCAGATCTCAACCTCCGTGCTGGGAGATCCACTCCTCCCTTCAAAGCTATCAGACATGGGCATTGACCTCTGCTGAGGTTTCTGCTGCTTTTTGTTTAGCTATGCCCTGTCCCCAGAGTTGGAGTCTACAAAGGCAGACCAGCCTCCTTGAGCTATGGTGGGCTCCACCCAATTTGAGCTTCCTGGCGGCTTTGTTGACCTACTTAAGCCTCAGCAATGGCAGGCACTCCTCCCCCAGCCTCACTGCCACCTTGCAGTTAGATCTCAGACTGCTGTGCTAGCAATCAGGGAGGCTCCATGGGCGTGAAACCCCCTGGGCCAGGTGTGGGATATAATCTCCTGGTGTGCCATTTGCTAAAACCCTTGGTAAAGCACAGTATTTGGGTGGGAGTTACTTGATTTTCCAGGTGTTGTGTGTCTCAGTTTCCCTTGGCTAGGAAAAGGGATTCCCTTCCCGCTTGCATTTCCCAAGTGAGGTGATGCCTCACCCTGCTTGACCTCTCGCTGGTCGGGCTGCACTAGGTGACCAGCATGGATTATCCAGCACTCCCCAGTGAGATGAACCTGGAACCTCAGTTGAAAATGCAAAAATCACCCGTCTTCTGTGTCACTCAAGCTGGGAGCTGGAGGCTGGAATTGTTCCTATTCGGCCATCTTGGGTGTGCCCCGTATGTCTAATTTCACATGATATCTTATCCGATAAATTGGATTGGCTAGTAGGAAATCTCCAAAAAAGGTACAGTTTATTCTTTGCAGTTAGTTTTATTATTCCATTTCTCATATTCCTTTATGCACCTTCTGTCGAGTGTGCAATGATCATTTCTGGCAACCAAGCAAAGGGTATCCTTGCAGAGCTTTATTTATGTGCAGTACTGAAACACATTCTAACTTTTTTCTGCTATGGTCACCAATGTAATTCATTAGTTTTCTGTATTTGAGCTTGCATACAAAAGGAAAATAATTTAGATAAAGTAATACTACTACAATTAAATCTGTAAATCACCAAACACTGCTTTTGAGGGCATACATTGATATATACTGTCTAAAATAAAATCTGGCAATATATTTTTATTCATATAAATTCTGTGTATTTATTGATTTGCTAATTAAATTTGTAGTGCTCTATACCAAGGAAATAATGAGAGATGTATTTTATTACATACAAAAATGCATAACACATTGTCATCAAAAAAATGAAGGAAAAAAACTTGAGTGTCCATTTATAGGCTGTTGTTATATAAATTAAAAGAAAATCATGTGGCAGAATAATATAAAGTTATTAAGAACAGAAAAGACGTCTGCTTCCCACAGCTATTAAGGTGGCCAAAATGCAGAACACTGACAACACAAAATGGTGGCAAAGATGTGGTGCAGCAAGAACTCTCATTCACTGATGATGGGAATGAAAAATGAATGGTACAGCCACTTTGAACAACAGGGTGACAAAACCCTACAAAGCTAAACACACTCTTATGATATGATCAGCAGTTGCCCTCCTTCCTAGTTTATCCAAGGAAGTCAAAAACATATATCTATACAAAAACCTGCACCTAGATATTTATAGCAGCTTTATTCATAATTGCCAAAAATTGGAAATAACCAAGATGTTCTCCAGTAGGTGAATGGATAAACTGTGGTGCATTGAGACAATACAATATTATTCAGCACTAAAAGCAAATGAAGGAACCTTGTATGACTTAGTGAAAAAAGTCATTGTGAAAAGGCTACATACCATATGATTCTAACTATACGGCATCTTGAAAAAGGCCAAACAATGAAGACATTAAAAATATAGTGGTTGTTAGGGGTTAGAGAATAGGGAAGAATGGATATTCAGAACACAGGATTTGTAGGGCAGTGAACATACTCTGTATGACACTATAATACATACTATTATATATTCATTAATACCCATAGAATATAGAAAACCAAGAATAAACTCTAACATAAACTATGGACTTTGGGTGATTTTGATGTGTCAGTGTAGTAACACTAATTATAATAAATATATCACTCTAGTGGGGGATGTTGATAATGGGGAAGGCTATGCATGTTTGGGATAAAGGGTATCCCAGAAATCTGTGTACCTTCCTCACAATTTTGTTTCAAATCTGTAACTGCTCTCGAAAAATAGTCTTCAAAAAAAGTCTTCTTCTGTAATTTGGCAAAAACAACTAGATCTTGAATAAGCCTTTCCTTTTGCTGTATTTGTGGTCTTCTAAGAAGTGAAGAAAATCTGTAAGGATCACCCCTTCACACACGAAATATGTGGATGGCACCTCAAGGGAAAATGAAGACACTGTCATTACAATAGGCCAATCTACCACATGGAAGAATTGAATCTGGGATTATTACATTAGGTTCATGATTTTCATAGAAGGGCTAAAGTGGTCCCAGATTGACACTATTCTTGATTTCCATCATAGACAAGTAACAATCTTTTTTGGAGAAAAATGTTCCCAACTCAGGTCTTTAGGATTCCAAAGATGATGGTAAAGAAAATAAATATGAGACAGCAAATAAAGATCCCCAGCACATAAGGAAATAAACCATCAGGTTTAAGAGAGAGCTGAAATAATGTTTAGATAGGGCTCCACTTAGTTCATATATTTTAAGATCAAGTATAGAATATTACTTAAATACATGTGTCCATATGAATATATATAGATAATAAGAAATATAAAATTAGATAATACTATTATTTTTAAAAGGCAAAGTTAATTAGAAAATGAATCAACTATTAATTAATTAATTAAAAACACATAATTTTTAAAATGAAAACGATCTAATAAAGTAGACATAGTTGAAGAGTAAGCAGGAAAACAAATCTGAAGAAATTAATCAAACAGACAAAATGAAATATGCAGAAAGAAAAGTGCCATATTGTTTACATTAAGAAGATTTAATGCACATCTGAAATCATTATCCCAATAGAATATTGTACCAATTATTTTCTACTACATAACACATTATCCCAAAATGTAGCAACCTCAAGCAACAAATGGCTGTCTGGCTCCAGGATCTCTTAACCAGTTCCCAGTCAAGCTGTTGTCTAGACAACAGTCTCTGAAGATATTACAAAGTTAAAATTTCTTCTAATCTCACTCACAAGTCTTTTGGCAGGTCCTTTAATTCCTCTGCCGTCTTGCCAAATGGGTCTCTGTATAGGTTGACAGAGAGAGAGAGCAAGCATTCACGAGAGTGATAATGAGAGCCTGATACAAAGTGGGAAGGCACTACAAAAGGGTATGACCTCTAGGAGCCAAGAGATGAGGATCAGGACAGATATAGAAAATGAAGCAAAGGTAATATCTGAAAAGGGCTAGTTGAGAGTTCAACTAACATGAACCCACACATACAAACACTTGCCATTTTACTATGGCTCAATTTAACTTTTTTTTTTTTTTAACTTTATGATGAGTTTGTTTATCAAGGAAGTAAATGCATTTTTGACTTTTGGTATTTTTGACTTAAGATGAGTTTATTGCGAAATTATGCCATCATAGGTTGAGGAGCCTCTATACATGAAACACAATAAATTATAAACAGGAAAAACAAACAAATGAAAACACATTTATATTGTATTATTGCAGATATGAAAGACAATGAAAAGTTTTTAATGCAGGTAGAGAAATCACCTACAAATAACTGGATGATATTGAAAGCAGACTTCGCATCACTAACTGAAATTGCAGTTTCTGAATTCAGATTGCTTGAGTTTGTCTCCTTGCCACGCTGGCTGTGCAATCTTTTCAAAATAACTTAATCTTTTCGTGTCTTATCTTTGTAGTAGTTTTCTTCTGCTATTGTGATAAAAAACTGCAAACATTGGCACAGAGTAGCATAGATTTATTATCTGGATTTCTTAGAGATTTATTATCTTTATTTATTTATTATAGTTCTGGAGGCCAGAAGTCCTAACGTCAGTTGTTGACAGGGGTGCATTTCTTCTGGAGGCTCTAAAGTATAATCTATGTTTTTGCTTTTTCCAGCTTCAAGAGGCCCCCTGCATTCCTTGCTTATGGTCCTTTCTTCTCATTGTTGCAACCTCTGCTTTGTTCACATCTCCTTTTCTAACTCCTACCCTCCTGCCTCCCTTTAACAAGGACCACTGTGATCATGTTGTGAATCTGGGATAATCATCTCCCTACATCAGAATCCTTGACTCAATCATTTTAAAGTCTGTTTTGCTATAAAAGGTAATATATTCATACATTTCAGGCCTTATGACCTGAACATTTTTGAGGGACATTAGTCTGTCTACCATTGTCCTTGTAAAATAAGAGAGGTAATAATGTCGACTACCTAGGGTTTTTATGAGGATTGAATATGTTTAGACTTTTTAAAAGTACGTACAATGCAGATTAACCTACACTGCATACTATAAAATTGTTTGATAAAATAAAATAAAGAATTGACTAAAAACTACAGGATGACATATTGAAGAGCTGAAGGTCGGTGAGTGGGGAGCTGTATATTTAACATTATTCAGTCTACAAAATTGTTCTTCAAAGCTAAAGATTTAATAAACTGAAAGCTCACTGCCAACAGTCCTTCAATTGTGAAACTTCTAAAGAGTGTACTTTCGGAAGATAGAAAAGAATCTTAGAAGATGACTCTGAGAAATGAAAATAGAAAACATATAAATTGGAAAACGAGTAAGTCCAAGAAACCACTGTTTATTTAAAAACAATGTTCTTCTTTCAACTTGTAAAAAACAAAAAACAAAATTAAAATACTAGACAATAATAATGCATACTTTAGAAAGGGGTTAACCATAATTACATTGTGTGAAAGCAACTATATTATTTAATGCAGGGAGCTGAAGGCCCGTGGGACGTGACCAACTCAACATTCCACTGGAGGCTATATGATCAAACAGCAAATTACTTATCATGAATGCAAGTTGTGAGCAAACTCATGACTGCTCCTGCCGACAGAATGTTTGCTGGAGGCAATCACTCCCTGGTGCCGAGCTTACCTACTGCGACATCTAGAGAAGGCAGTCTTGCAAGCCTACTCTGGACTGAGCCACTGACCCCTTATTCCACCCCACTTCTCACTGTCTCTTTTGCTAATAAATACTGAGGGCTGTGTAAAGCTCAGGTCCCTTGTCCACTAGAGTCAAGGTATCCCTGACCCCTTCTTCCAAATATATTATTTGGTCTCTTGTCTTTATTCCTGCGTTCATCCCCCTTTTTTCAGATCAATATGTCCACAGCAATTCAAGATATGTGGTGAGGTAGTGTCTAATGGGAGCTATTGTTAAATCACAAATATATAGCTAAACTGAAAGTAACTAAGTTTGAACTTAGGTAGACTCTTCAAAGTCTAACTAAGTAGTTGGACTCTTCAAAGGATATTGTCATGTTAGAGGCTGAGCATTGCTTTTTGTTGATGATAGGTTGGATCATGGTGACTGGAAGCTTATGTTCTAGGGTTTATGCAGAGACTTCATCTTTGCCATTAAGTCTATGCTGTTTATGAACCATTTGCTAGCGCTAGAATGACCAGTGCCAGAGGTTGTCTGATGTGACTTGTATGGGTCATTCTTTCTACTTGGTTATTGAGCATCTTCTATGGTCAATACTTTATGGTAGACATTCATGTCCTGGGTACACTATGCTTTACGTTCACTCCCACAGGTTAATCCACAAGCCTCTTTTCCAGAATTTCCAATTATCCACATAGTGGAATAATGTCAGAGTGTCCAAACTGTTCAAGTCCCCTGGGATTATATTATGACAGAAATAAAAAGAGCTAGTATCACCCGCAAACAAAGCTATAAATATATATTATTGTCCATCCCACATGAAAGCAAACTATCTCTGACCTAGCACCTGTTGGATGAATACAGATATATAGGGAATTTATGTATTCTAGTAATTTCCTCTAGAAGAGATACCACATCTATCCCAGGAGTTATAGTTAGGACTGTTATCCTAGTTAAATTCATTGTAATCTATAGCCACCCACCAAAATCCATCTGAATTTTGTAGGAGCCAAATTGGTACATCTAAATGGTAGAAGCAATGATCCTGAATTCTTTTACCCTTTAGTTGTGTTTTCATTATTGTAACTATTGAGCTTTGAGAATTCTTTATATACTTTGGGTATAATTTATTTGTTAGATAACTGTGACTTGTCTTTTTATTTTAACAGTGTATATCAAGGAATAAAAGTTTTACATTTTGATGAAAAAAAAGTAGTAGCCCTAATCTTTCTTTATTCTCACAGATAAGTATTATTTTTTGCTTAATGTCTTAGCTGGGACTTTTAATTGCCATTTACCAATAGTATAGCTTTCACCTCAGAGGCCGTGGAATTGATACAAGGATCATGGTAACTGTCAAGTATTTACATTCTAATTGTACATTTATACACTGAAGAAGAGTCCTTGGGTATGTCCGTAAATCCAATAGATTCATGGTGAACAAGAATAGAGACAGGACTCAATTACATGACTCCCAGACCTTTCTCCATTGCACCTGCACCAATCTAATAAGTGGGCTGAAGAAGTATCATTTTCTAGTTAGAAGATATAGTGATTCAAGTATACAGCCATCACTAACATCTTAAGTCTTGTGTCCAGTAGCCCTCAAAATAGATAGATCTCATGCTCCAGTGTATGACTCTTCTAATAAGTTGTCAAAGGCCTCTGTGCAGAATGACTTGGGGCATATTTACTGCCTACACTCATTGTGGCATTAGTATGTCCTTCCTTATGGGGACTTAGTCTCTCCCTTGCTCAATGTTTATTTCCCACCCAGGAATCACTTTTTACAACCAGACACATTGTCTTGCAAAGCAGAGGCCTATACTATCTTCAAGTGATAAGGGAGTTGGGAAGTGGAGTGGAGAGTGGGGAGTGCTAGACTTTATCTCAGAGAAGCCAACCATTTCAAGACCTCAAGATTCCTGAAATACATTTCCTGTTTGAAGAAAAGACTCTTAAAATCTGAATTTTTCTCAATAAGCGCCAACATTTGCAAATAGAAGATCTACTGAGTTGAGAATTCAACTTTGGAGTTTCACTATACTTAGAATTAAATACTGTGTCTAATCCTAGACTCTGCCCAATGGTTATAGGAGAGGAAAGTCACTTTATATGTTGCTAAGTGCTTTGATTTTACACTTAACATTAAAATGGTGGTTAATCACCCTAGACATTATTGGCTTTCTTCAATGACTCTATAGCACTCAGCAATAGGCATTCAATTCTAGTCTTTTCAATTTACTACCTTCCCTATGACTAATGTCTGATGGCACTGACAGTGCGTAATCTTCAATTTATATAACATCCCTGATTACTAGTGATAAAAGATTTAACAATTGCACCACCACAGCATACCAGGAATAATCAAAACATTACTGACCACTGGTATGAGTACTCTTTGCAAGCCAGGCTGTGAGTGATCCAACATCAAAATTCCATTTTAGGGTCAATTTCCTAAGACCAATCCTGTACCAATGATCTTAGATTGAGTTACACAGAAACATACTATTAGAGGAAATTTGAATGCAGGAGACCCTGAAAGACAGCACCATTAACAAAGTTAGGAAAATAGGAATTGGCAAAAGGAGAATTTGGACTCCAGTGAAGTTCCATTAGTAATCTCTGGCTAACTCAACTGGAGCTGGAGCTGAGATGTTTCTTTAAAATTGACTCAAACTTGGACCTTTTATTGTTTCTTTTAAATCAACTAGTTATTGCATATGGGTTAAGAGAGGAATGAAACCTGGGGTGAGGTACCTCTCTTCAGTTCAGGACAATTCTTCACACAGAGGTATTACACAATTGTAGTAATCAGAAGCTTACCCTACTGGCAGCTGATGGAATGAAGGAAGAATTTGAACAGAGCCCAGAGATTCTGATACAATTATTAGTTTTTCAAGAATGTGAGCATAGTTAATTCTACCTTGGATTAATATTGAAAATTATAAATAGTTTTTTCTGCTATGCTGAAAATCATGTAAAATAGGATAGCTATACTGTGCTATTGACTCTAAAATCTTAGTGGTTTAAGACAGATGAAAGTGCGTCTACTTCATTCTTTTTCACACCTGATTTCAAAATTTTAATTATCACATCTTGGATTGTTATTTCTTAAAATATCTGTGGTGAAGAATGTGGTTATTTTCGTTTTGTTTATTCATTTTCTTTTTTCAAAACTATTGATGGCAGATACGTTTGAAAAAATGTGATAAATATAGAGTGGGTATCAACTTGTTATAAAAAGATCTAAATACTAATGTTCAATTTCTGATGTATCTCATGTAGACCAGTAACAGTTTATCTGAGGACACACTTTGAGCAACATTCTCTAGGCCTTGTTACCTTATCTCAGGTTCTTTTTTTTTCTATCCATTATTTTTTTGGTCAGATTTTCATTGAAATTTTATTGCATTATTTGTGAATTATACTGTTATATTCTTTTAATATTCATAATAATTTTTTTATTATTATTATACTTTAAGTTCTAGGGTACATGTGCATAACGTGCAGGTTTGTTACACATGTATACTTGTGCCATGTTGGCGTGCTGCACTCATCAACTTGTCCTTTACATCAGGTATAACTCCCAATGCAATCCCTCCCCCCTCCCGCCTCCCCATAATAGGCCCCAGTGTGTGATGTTCCCCCTCCAGAGTCCAAGTGATCTTATTTTCAGTTCCCACCTATGAGTGAGAACATGCGGTGTTTGGTTTTCTGTTCTTGCGATAGTTTGCTGAGAATGATGTTCATATACTTTGCCCACTTTTTGATTTTTTTTTTTTTTTTTCTTGTAAATTTGTTTGAGTTCTTTGTAGGTTCTGGATATTAGCCCTTTGTCAGATGAGTAGATTGCAAAAATTTTCTCCCATTTTGTAGCTTGCCTGTTCACTCTGATGGTAGTTTCTCTTGCTGTGCAGAAGCTCTTTAGTTTAACTAGATCCCATTTGTCAATTTTGGCTTTTGTTGCCATTGCTTTTGGTGTTTTAGACATGAAGTCCTTGCCCCTACCTATGTCCTGAATGGTATTCCTTAGGTTTTCTTCTGGGGTTTTTATGGTATTAGGTCTAACATTTAAGTCTAATCCATCTTGAATTAATTTTCATATAAGGAGTAAGGAAAGGATCCAGTTTCAGCTTTCTACTTATGGCTAGCCAATTTTCCCAGCACCATTTATTAAATAGGGAATCCTTTCCCCATTTCTTGTTTTTCTCAGGTATGTCAAAGATCAGATGGCTGTAGATGTGTGGTATTATTTCTGAGGACTCTGTTCTATTCCATTGGTGTACATCTCTGTTTTTGTACCAGTACCATACTGTTTTGGTTACTGTAGCCTTGTAGTATAGCTTGAAGTCATGTAACGTGATGCCTCCAGCTTTGATCTTTTGACTTAGGATTGTCTTGGCAATGTGGGCTTTTTTTTGGTTCCATATGAACTTTAAAGTAGTTTTTTCCAATTCTGTGAAGAAACTCATTTGTAGCTTGATGGAGATGGCATTGAATCTATAAATTACCTTGGGTAGTATGGCCATTTTCACGATATTGATTCTTCCTATCCATTAGTATGGTACGCTCTTCCATTTGATTGTGTCCTCTTTTATTTCACTGAGCAGTCGTTTGTAGTTCTCCTTGAAGAGGTCCTTCACATCCCTTATAAGTTAGATTCCTATATATTTTATTCTCTTTGAAGTAATTGTGAATGGAAGTTCATTCATGATTTGGCTTTCTGTTTGTCTGTTACTGGTGTATAAGAATGCTTCTGATTTTTGCACATTAATTTTTTATCCTGAGACTTTGCTGAAGTTTCTTATCAGATTAAGGAGATTTTGGGCTGAGACGATGGGGTTTTCTAAATATACAATCATGTCATCTGCAAACAGGGACAATTTGACTTCTTCTTTTCCTAACTGAATACCCTTGATTTCTTTCTCTTGCCTGATTGCCCTAGCCAGAACTTCCAACACTATGTTGAATAGGAGTGGTGAGAGGGGGCATCCCTGTCTTGTGTCAGTTTTCAAAGGGAATTTTTCCAGTTTTTGCCCATTCAGTATGATATTGGCTGTGGGTTTGTCATAAATAGCTCTTATTATTTTGAGATATGTTCCATCAATACCAAATTTATTGAGCGTTTTTAGCATGAAGGGCTGTTGAATTTTGTCAAAGGACTTTTCTACATCTATTGAGATAATCATGCGGTTTTTGTCTTTGGGTCTGTTTATATGCTGGATTACGTTTATTGATTTGCATATGTTGAACCAGCCTTGCATCCCAGGGATGAAGCCCACTTGATCATGGTGGATAAGCTTTTTGATGTGCTGCTGGATCCGGTTTGCCAGTATTTTATTGAGGATTTTTGCATCGATGTTCATCAGGGATAGTGGTCTAAATTTCTCTTTTTTTTCTGTGTCTCTGCCAGGCTTTGGTATCAGGATGATGTTGGCTTTGTCAAATAAGTTAGGGAGGATTCCCTCTTTTTCTATTGATTGGAGTAGTTTCAGAAGGAATGGTACCAGTTCCTCCTTGTACCTCTGGTAAAATTTGGCTGTGAATCCATCTGGTCCTGGAATTTTTTTTGGTTGGTAGGCTATTAATTATTGCCTCAATTTCAGAACCTTCTATTGGTCAATTGGGGGATTCAGCTGCTTCCTGGTTTAGTCTTGGGAGAGTGTAAATGTCCAGGAAATTATCCTTTTCTTCTAGATTTTCTAGGTGACTTGCATAGAGGCGTTTATAGTATTCTCTGATGGTAGTTTGTATTTCTGTGGGGTCGGTGGTGATATCCCCTTTATCATTTTTTGTTGCATCTATATGATTCTTCTCTCTTTTCTTCTTTATTAGTCTTGCCAGTGGTCTATCAATTTTGTTGATCTTTTCAAAAAACCAACTCCTGGATTCGTTGATTTTTTGGAGGGTTTTTTGTGTCTCCATCTCCTTCAGTTCTGCTCTGATCTTAGTTATTTATTTCCTTCTGCTAGCTTTTGAATGTGTTTGCTCTTGCTTCTCTAGTTCTTTTAATTGTGATGTTAGAGTGTCCATTTTAGATCTTTCCAGCATTTTCTTGTGTGCATTTAGTGCTATAAATTTCCCTCTACACACTGCTTTAAATGTCTCCCAGAGATTCTGGTATGTTGTATCTTTGTTCTCATTGGTTTCAAAGAACATCTTTATGTTTTCCTTCATTTTGTTATGTACCTAGTAGTCATTCAGGAGCAGATTATTCAGTATCCATGTAGTTGAGCGGTTTTGATTGAGTTTCTTAGTCCTGAGTTCTAGTTTGATTGCACTGTGGTCTGAGCGAGTTTGTTATAATTTCTGTTCTCTTACATTTGCTGAGGAGTGCTTTACTTCCAATTATGTGGTCAATGTTGGAATAAGTGTGATGTGGTGCTGAGAAGAATGTATATTCTGTTGATTTGGGGTGGAGAGTTCTGTAGATGTCTATTAGGTCTGCTTGCTGCAGAGATGAGTTCAATTACTGGATATCCTTGTTAACTTCCTGTCTCGTTGATCTGTCTAATGTTGACAATGGGGTGTTGAAGTCTCCCATTATTATTGTATGAGAGTCTACGTCTCTTTGTAAGTCTCTAAGGACTTGCTTTATGAATCTGGATGCTCCTGTATTGGGTGCATATATATTTAGGATAGTTAGCTCTTCCTGTTGAATTGATCCCTTTACCATTATGTAATGGCCTTCTTTGTCTCTTTTGATCTTTGATGGTTTAAAGTCTGTTTTATCAGAGACTGGAATTGCAACCCCTACTTTTTTTTTGTTCTCCATTTGCTTGGTAGATCTTCCTCCACCCCTTTATTTTGAGCCTATGTATGTCTCTGCATGTGAGATGGGTCTCCTGAATACAGCAAACTGATGGGTCCTGACTCTTTATCCAGTTTGCCAGTCTGTGTCTTTTAATTGGTACATTTAGTCCATGTACATTTAAAGTTAATATTGTTGTGTGTGAACTTCATCCTTCCATTATGATATTAACTGGTTATTTTGCTCGTTAGTTGATGCAGTTTCTTCCTAGCCTCGATGATCTTTACATTTTGGCATGTTTTTGCAATGACTGGTACCGGTTGTTCCTTTTCATGTTTAGTGCTTCCTTCACGGTCTCTTGTAAGGCAGGCCCGGTGGTGACAAAATCTCTAAGCATTTGCTTATCTGTAAAGGATTTTATTTCTCCTTCAATTATGAAACTTAGTTTGGCTGTATATGAAATTCTGGGTTGAAAATTCTTTTCTTTAAGAATGTTGAAAATTGGCCCCCAATGTCTTCTGGCTTGTAGAGTTTCTGCCGAGAGATCTGTTATTAGTCTGATGGGCTTCCCTTTGTGAGTAACCCGACCTTTCTCTCTGACTGCCCTTAAGATTTTTTCCTTCATTTCAAGTTTGTTGAATCTGGCAATTATGTGTCTTGGAGTTGCTCTTCTGAAGGAGTATCTTTGTGGCATTCTCTATATTTCCTGAATTTGAATGTCAGCCTGCCCTAGTTGGTTGGGGAAGTTCTCCTGGATGATATCCTGAAGAGTGTTTTCCAACTTGGTTCCATTTTCCCCGTCACTTTCAGGCACCCCAATCTGACATAGATTTGGTCTTTTTACATAATCCCATACTTCTTGCGGGCTTTGTTCATTTATTTTTCTTCTTTTTTCTTTAGATTTCTCTTCTCATTTCATTTCATTCATCTGATACTCAATCGCTGATACTCTTTCTTCCAGTTGATCAAATAGGTTACTGAAGCTTGTGCATTTGTCACGTATTTCTCGTGTCATGGTTTTCATCTCTGTCAGTTCATGTATGGCCTTCTCTGCATTAATTATTCTAGTTATCAATTCTTCCACTCTTTTTTCAAGATTTTTAGTTTCTTTGAGCTGGTACGTAATTCCTCCTTTAGCTCTGAGAAGTTTGATGGACTGAAGCCTTATCCTCTCATCTCGTCAAAGTCATTCTCCATCCAGCTTTGATCCGTTGCTTGCGATGAGCTGCGTTCCTTTGCAGGGGGAGATGCGCTCTTATTTTTTGAATTTCCAGCTTTTCTGCCCTGCTTTTCCCCCATCTTTGTGGTTTTATCTGCCTCTGTTCTTTGATGATGGTGATGTACTGATGGTGTTTTGGTGTGAGTGTCTTCCTGCTTGTTAATTTTCCTTCTAAGAGTCAGGACCCTCAGCTGTAGGTCTGTTGGAGATTGCTTGAGGTCCACTCCAGACCCTGTTTGCCTGGGTATCAGCAGCAGAGGCTGCAGAAGATAGAATATTGCTGAACAGCAAGTGTACCAATCTGATTCTTGCTTTGGAAGCTTCCTCTCAGGGGTGTACTTCACTGTGTGAGGTGTGGGGTGTCAGTCTGCCCCTAGTGGGGGATGTCTCTCATTTAGTCCACTCAGGGGTCAGGGACCCACTTGAGCAGGCAGTGTGTCCGTTCTCAGATCTCAACCTCTGTGTTAGGAGATCCACTGCTCTCTTCAAAGCTGTCAGACAGAGTCGTTTGTGTCTGCATAGGTTTCTGCTGCTTTGTTGTTGTTGTTGTTGTTTAGCTGTGCCCTGTCCCCAGAGGTAGAGTCTACAGAGACAGGCAGGGCTCCTTGAGCTGCTGTGGGCTCCACCCAGTTTGAGCTTCCCAGCGACCTTATTTACTACTCAAGCCTCAGCAATAGTGGGCGCCACTCTCCCAGCCTTGCTGCTGCCTTGCAGTTAGATCACAGACTGCTGTGCTAGCAATGAGGTAGGCTCCGTGTGTGGCTGTGGGACCCTCCCAGCCAGGTGTGGGATATAATTTCCTTGTGTGCCCGTTTGCTAAGCCCCTTGGTAGAGCACAGTATTGGGGTCGGAGTTACCCGATTTTCCAGGTGTTGTGTGTCTCACTTCCCCTGGCTAGGAAAAGGGATTCCCTTCCCCCTTGCACTTCCCAGGTGAGGTGATGCCTCGCCCTGCTTCAGCTTTCACTGGTCGGGCTGCACAGCTGACCAGCACTGATTGTCCAGCACTCCCTAGTGAGATGAACCCAGTACCTCAGTTGAAAATGCAGAAATCACCTGTCTTCTGTGTCACTCGCACTGGGAGCTGGAGACTGGAGCTGTTCCTATTCGGCCATCTCGCTCCGCCCCCCCCCCCTTTTGTTTGCCTTTGCTTCAGTTTTAATATTTTCTTTTGAGATGTCTCCCAATTTACTACTTCTTTCTCTAGCTTCATCTAGTCTACTGTCAAATATATACACTAAGTTCTTAGTTTCTCTTATTGTGTTTTTAAGTTTTACAATTTCAATTTTCCTTATTTTCTTTAAGTTTGTACGTCAATGCTGAAATTACAAAATTATGTCTCTTACTTACTGAAACACAATTTTTATAATTATTTTAAAACCTGTGCCATATAATGGAATAATCTGAATCTCTTATCTGGTTATTTCTTTTGGCTTTGTGGTCACTTTAATTTTATCTACTCACATACCTGGTTATGCTTATCAAGCCATACATATGAAGACTATAAAGGTAAATTGAGTCTCTGGATACTATTCTCTTACTCTAGGATAGAATTATCTTTGCTATTGTCTGCTGGCTATTCAAGAATCACTAGTCATCCTAGATTAATGTAATTCTAATAAGGGATTAATATCATGTATTCTGAGCTTTAGACCCTGTGAAGACTTCACTACTTCTATTTCACCTTCTTCCTAGGGTATAGACTCTCAAGGTGTTTGTCAGGGCCTCTCTACTTGTAAGTCTAGACTCCAATATTTATCTCTCCCACCTCTCTGTAGAATGTACTGCTCAGTTGCTCAAACTCCCAGTCTTCTTCACTAGAATTTTCAAGTTAAAAGTCATCATAAATGTAAACCTTATTTCTATTTATTTTCTTCTAAATCTTTACCTCATAGTTCTTGAATATCTTTATATTTTTCCAATGTTTTCTAGTAAGTATATACATTATATTTTATCCATATATTCTCCTTGTTTTCTGTTAGCAATTATCAATAACCAAACTGAGCTACTGGGACTTTTTTTTTCTCTCAAGGTTATATGTTCTTTAGAAAATAACTACTCTTCTTTTAAGAAAGAGTTGTCACTCTGTCAGGGCACAGATAGAAACTGAATGCCTGATTATGGGAATCCAGGTGATATTGTGACCTGAGCCACTGAGCAATGAATCAAGGAGGCCATGCAGTACACTTTCATCAAGTGAAATGACATACACCTAACCATTCTTGCTGATTCTGATGGCACAAATAGAGAATCACAATCATGTCAAATATAACATTTTTCCAATGGTTAAAATTGAAGACAACTTACATATCCTTTAAAACAAGAATTTATAAAGAAATTTTTATACCAAACACAATGAAATGTGATGAAGCAGCTAAAATGTATGAACTACAATTTCTTATATCCTTCTGAATAAATTTTACATTATATAGTTATGAGAAAAGTGAGTCTATTAAGAATCTATACAAGAATCTATACAAGATTAAGATGTACCAAACAATACTTTACATGTAATTACATCTGTATATATTGTATATAATTGTATATAATCATATATGTATATATATTATTATATATTTATATTAAGTAAAATTCTAAACACATTTCTAGATTTATTAATTGTCAAATTTCCTAGGGATAACAAGGGGAATGGTTTCAGAATTATGTAGAGGACTTCAACTGTACTTATGATTTTTAAAAAATATGAAACAAGCATGAGTAACTTTTTAAAATTAGAAGAAAACTACGTTCTTATACGGAGGTACTTAGTAGAGTGTTCTCTATACTTTCTTGTGTATTTGAATAATTTTACAATACAGAATACGATTTTCATAATAAAAATCCTTTTTAAGAAAACTTAAAACCCATCCCTTTATATTGGTAATTGTGGAATATATTGTGCTTGCTCTATCCCAGTTTGCACACTGCCTTTCTCTGCTTTGCTTTTCCCTAGGAGGCTAAGGCCTATAGAGTGACTCTTCAAATTTCTCTAGCTGTCTTCTCATTGGGTCAACTCAGTGGGAACCCCTGGGAGATTGGAGTAGATGGAGTTAGAGACCAGGGACCATAGAACAGTATTTCTTCCTTGTCTCTTCCCTTTATCAATACACAGTCTCTGGCAGTATTCTATATGGTAGATGGGCCCTCCTCCAGAGTTCTGGGTCTCAGTAGGCTTTGATAATCCTCTCCTTGCTCCTTCAGCACTAAGAGTGGTAATGGCTTTGCATTGCTTCTGAATGTCTCACCATTCCATATTCCATATCCCTGTCTAATCCTTTGTAAGTATGTCTTTCCTAAGTCTGCTCATTGAAATACTTGTTTCCTGCTTGTATCTTAGCTAATACATTGATGGAATGAGAAAGCAGAAATAAAAAATAATACAATAAGTAGCAAAAATCTATTATTAATAAAATATGTATATATGCTTTTATAACTTAACGTATGCAATGTGAGTAAAATAAAGCCATGTATAAGACCATTTCAATTAGTTGATTAGTCTATTAATCGGATTTGCTCACATCAAACTCCAAAATATGTGGCCTAATTATAACACCCCAAGCCATGAATAAACTGGTTTAATAATAGTTTTCAGTTATATTTAGGACAATTAAACTAGTAATATATGCAAATGTAATTTTTGATATATTTAATGCTTATTTTGAAATGGACAACTGTAATAGCTATCACGATAATCAATCTGATGATCAAGTTCTATTATGGTTATAGTGATTTGAAATTTTAAAGCATAGCAGTCATCTTAAAATTCCTTTTCCAAAGATTATTCACCGGAAACAATGTATCCCATTAGAAGCCCAAGGAATTTTTTTTTTAATGGAAGGCAGCCGTACTCCTTTAGCAAAACTGATTAGTCCTGTCCTCCTACTTCAGTGTTTTTATCTATTAAAGCCAAAGCCTAATGAGCAAATTCACTAATGAGACTCTCTATATCTGTTGTAAAGAAAAATCTTTCTTTAGCAAACTTATTAAAGTAGTAAGTAAGTCTCAAGCTAAACTTGGCAAAATTCTGTGATCCAAATTGACAAATGTAAGCATGTTTTCTTTTGCTACCTGAAATGTTGACTGCTAATAACAGGATCTCATTTCAAACAAATAATTACACTTGATGATAAAAAATAAAGTAAACATAACCCTAATTAATGACTTTGTTAACAGTTGCTGCTTATTTAGGGCATTCATCCAAGTTCATTGTTTAACCTCTTTATATCTACTAATCTATATGAAATATTTAACAATTCATTGGCTCATTCCTAAGGCACTACATGATAATATGTGACTGTATCCATGAGATGCCAGTAATGATGATTTTGCTTGTCTACCCTGCATTCTGGCCAGGTCCTCTATTGTCAGGTTCCATCCTGAATTGAGGATTCCCCTTCCATATACTCTTTTTGAAGGAACTGATTGCAGGTAGTTTTCAAAACCATAGATCACCTGGAGTCACAGTGAAGACAATGGCACCTGGATAAAATACCACCATGTATCTGCTTGCCTATTGTCTTTGAGTAGTGCTGTTCACAGTATTGGACAGTGATTGCTAACGTAAGTCAGATCCTCCCATTTGGTCTTTGAATTCAAAACATAAAACATTTCTTAGAGAAGAGAGATTATAGTCCTTTAAAAGAACTGAAATAAGTTTAGTAGGGTAGCAGAAACAGCTAGAGATAAGGCTGAAGATGAAGTCATTATTTAGCTATAAAAAGACTCGTAAACCAGGATTCCAATTTTTATCATACAGGTTATTGGAACCCCTGGAGGATATAAAACCAGAAAGTAAAATGATCATATTTACATTTTTTCTCTTCCTGGTTTATTCTTACATTAAACCCTGCTTCATTTAAGTAACTTAAATATGCCTCTCTTATAACCTGAAAGATGAAAGAAAAGCCATGTCTCATTTTAATGATAACAAGCTGAGATGATAACTGTGCCTGCGCTCTCGCTGTAGTCTTTGTGTACATGCCACCTCATCTATCTACTTTTTTCCTAGAGTAGATATTTTGGCCTAAATAGCTCCCTCTATTAGGAACTTTACTTTATTTACTATCCTTGCTCAACTTCTTCCACTTCAGATTGTTTCTCATAGAACATAATTTACCACTGCTTGCAGTGCATTGACAAATCTTTTAATTCTCAAATGACATTCATAGTAAGAAATTTGTGTCTTGGCTCTACCCTCTGTTAACTGGAAGAGTTGGCATCATCTCAACTAAGTCTCATCATCTGAATTTATTTTTCTGTAAAGGGATGTTTTGTTTATTATACTTTATAGACTTATTGTGAAGGGAAATTAGGAAGTCTAAATGAGGTTATTCCTAATATCAAATGATGTGTGAATATTTTTTATTATGATAAAGTGAATGTAATTCACATATATTGTTGAGACCTGTCAATGATAAGTAGAGCAGCTGCATGAATACAAACCTGGGCTTTAAAGTTATACAGGCTTCAACCAAATCTTTTCTAAATAGCATCTGTAAAACTGCAGGCAAGTTAATTAACTGCTCTAAACTTCAGCACCTTTATTTATAAAATCAGAACAACAATATCTACTTCACAAAATTATGATAAAGATTTAATGAGTTAACACGTGAAAATTTATTTGAAAGGTCATTGGAACACAGTAAGTTGTCATTAAGAGGTTGCAATTATTCCATTAAGAAGTAAAATGTTTGATCTTTTAAAATTTGTATTTAATTGTAGAACATATTATAATTTATTTAAGAATAATAGCACAAGGAAACTTATATGAATGGATTCATTATCCTGTCTCACAAATTAGTCATCAGGAAGTAAAGCTAAAACATAGAGAAAGAGCAATAGGAAGTTAGCAGCTATTCAGGAAGGTGGAAACAGAGTTTTCTCTCTGTCTTCCAAAATCAGTTTTAACTTCACTGTTGAACACACAGTATTCAACTTAGTAGGTGTTGAATGGACAAATGAAGGAATAAATGAATAAATTATAACTGTTTCAAAAGGGTCATAGCTGATTCAGGTCACTTAATGCACTGGGGGATGAGGTTAGAGTATTTTGGGGAATAGGGTAAGATTGCTGCTGTAAAGGCAGTTCCAAAGAGCAGATACGTAAGTCGACAGGGCAATAATAAAAAGGATGATAATGGTGATGATATCTAACATGTATTGAGTGCTTAATAGTATCAGACATAGTTTAAATGTTTTATATATATTATCTTTTTATTCATCCTAAATCCCCTATAAACAGATATTATTATTATCACTATTTTAATAGGGACAAACTAAAGAAATGAGAGGGTAAGAAACTTCCACAAGTTTATATATTATTAAATAATATCCTACATGTTTAACATGAGAGAGAATGGCAAGGTTCAAATTCCCCAGGCTCCATCCAGGTGGTTCAGGAATCCAATGATTCTCCTTATTAGGGTTCTCTAGAGGGACAGAACTAATATATATATAAAGGGGAGTTTATTAAGTATTAACTCACGTGATCATATGTCCCACAATAGACTGTCTGCAAGCTGAGGAGCAAGAAGAGGCAGTCCAAATCCCAAAACTGAAAAACTTGGAGTGTGATGTTCAAGGGTAGGAAGCATCTAGCAGCACAGGAGAAAGATGTAGGCTGAGAAGCTAGGAGAATCTACTCTTTTCACATTTCTCTGCCTGCTTTATATTCTAGCTGTGCTGGCAGCTGATTAGATGGTGCCCACCCAGATTAAGGGTGGGTCTGCTTTTCCCAGCCCACTGACTCAAATGTTAATCTCCTTTGGCAACACCCTCACAGACACACCCAGAATCAATACTTGACATCCTTCAATCCATTCAAGGTAACAGACAGTATTAACTATCACAAGCCCACCGCTTGTCAACTTGAACCCATATGCATCTCCTGAAATCATACATAATCTTCAAATAAAGACAATATGGTCATAATTATGCCTAACATAATACAACTATCCTTCGTACAACTGGAAACACTCCAATCCCCAAACCAAATACTATTACATAAAGTTAAAAATACTTAAATGCTGATATGGAGTCAATAAATCTTATGTCACATGATAAAGAAAAAAGGAAATAAAATGAAGATATTTTCTTAGTACAAGTATCTACATATAGAAACATGTTTTTAACAAAAGAAGGAGGAAATATGACAATTACAGTCCCCATTTCTGCAGCTAGTCAGGTGGTCATAGCTGGTATTGATGACTACCTTCTGCTGCTATCCATTCTGTATTCCCCTTGCGTTCATCAAGCACCTTAGCAGGTGGTGGTTTCTTTCCTGACAGGGTGACCCAAACCTATATTCCTGAAGCATCTGGACCATTTGTAGTCCGGCCTGGATTGGGCTGTTGTAATTTCCCATTGATCTTAATCACAGTGTATAATACTAAGAGATGCCCTAATTAATTTCCTGTATTACATGCATACTCTTCCTTACCTCCGTTGTGGAGTAGTAGACTGATTTCATCTTGATAGTCCTGGTCAATCACACCAACCAACACTGTTACTCCCTTCTTAGCCTGTTGACTTAAAGGTAGGTGGAGCCCAAAGTGTCCAGGTGGCAATCTTAACTTCCAGTGTAATGAAATAGTTGTTGTGTCTCCTGGAGGCAGCATTGGAGCCCTCTGGAACTAAGACCTCTAGGCCAGCAGAACATAATGTCACAGGAACAGGAGGCCAACATTTAGCTAGTGGATCACTAGGGGTGATGGTGAGTGGTGTCACTTCCACTCCTTTATTCCTGGACCTGTGATTCCTGGCTATAGAAGAAACAGTATCATATATTGGATGCTGATTCAGAGCATACACGGCCTTCTGGAGAACTTTGCCCCAGCCCTGTAAAGTATTGTCACCTAGTTTGCATTGTAATTGTCACTTCATAGGCCATTCCACTGTTCTATCAATCCAGCTGCTTCAGGATAATGGGGAACATGGTAAGACCAGAGAATTCCATGAGCATGAGTCCACTACTACACTTCTTTAGCTGTAAAGTGAGTGCCTTGATCAGAGGCAGTGCTGTGTGGAATACTGTGACGGTGGATAAGATATTCTGTGAGTCCACTGATGGTAGTCTTGGCAGAAGCATTGCATGCAGGATAGGCAAACTCATATCCAGAATAAGTGTCTACTCAAGTGAGGACAAACCTTTGCCTTTTCCATGATGAAAGAGGTACAATATCATCAACCTGCCACCAGATAACTGGCTGATCACTCCAAGGAATGGTACTATATCAAGGGCTCAGTGTCGGTCTCTACTGCTGCCAAATTGGGAACTCAGCAGTGGCCATAGCCAGGTCAGCCTTGCTGAGTGGAAGTCAATATTGCTGAGCCCATGCATAACCTTCATCCCTGCCATCATGGCGACTTTGTTCACGGACCCATTAGGCAATGACGGGGTGGTGGGGGAAAGAGGCTGAGTGTTGTCTACAGAATAGGTCCTCCTATCCACTTGATTATTAAAATCCTCCTCTGTTGAGGTCAACCTTTGGTGAACATTCACATGGGATAGAAATATTTTCAGAGTTTTTGACCACTCAAAGAAATCCATCCACATACCTCTTCCCAAAATTTCTTTGTCACCAATTTTCCAATCATGGCTCTTCCAAGTCCCTGACCACTCAGTCAAACCATTGACTACAGCCCATGAATCAGTATATAATAGCACATCTGGCCATTTCTCTTTCCAGGCAAAGTGCACAACCAGGTGCACTGCTCAAAGTTCTTTCCACTGTGAGGATTTCCCTTCACCGCTGTCCTTCAGAGATGCCCTAGAAAGGGGTTGTAATACTGCAGCTGCCCACTTTTGGGTGGTGCCTGCATGTCATGCAGAAGCATCTGTGAAGCAGGCCCTAGTCTTGTCTTCCTCTGTCAAACAATCATAGGGAACTCCCAATGATTCCATCGGTGCAGGCTAGGGGAGAGAAGGAAGGGTGGCAGGAGTGGAGACCATGGGCATTTGAACCACTTCTTTATATAACTTACTTGTTCTTTCAGGACATGCTCAAGCCCGATCACATATATACCACTTTCAGTTGATGATGTAATGTTGCTGTTTATGACCCACTTTATGGCTAGGTTGGTCAGAAAGTACCCAGTTCATGACAGGTAGTTTAGGTCGCATGGTGACTTGATGACCCATAGTCAAACGTTCAGTTTCCACCAAAGCCCAGTGACAGGCCAAGTGCTGTCTCTCAAAAGGAAAATAGTTGTCTGCAGAAGATGGCAGGGCCTTGCTCCAAAATCCCAGAGGCCTCCACTGTGATTCACCTATGGGGGCCTGCCAAAGGCCCCAAATAGCATTCATATCTGCCACTGACACCTCGAGCACCATTGGATCTGCTGTTCATATTGCCCAAGTGGCAGAACGGTTTGCATGGCAGCCTGGGCCTGTTGCAGAACTTTCTTCTATTCTGGACTCCTTTCAAATCTAGCAGCCTTTAGGGTCACTTGATAAATGGGCCATAGTAACACACCCAAATGAGGAATGTGTTGCTTCCAAAATCCAAATAGGCCCCCTAGGCATTGTGCCTCTTTCTTGGTTGTAGAAGGGGTCAAATGTAGCAACTTATCCTTCACCTTAGAAGGAATATCTCAACAAGCCCCACACCACAGGATCCCTAGAAATTTTACTGAAATAGAAGGTCCATGAATTTTACTTGGAGTTATTTCCCATCCTCTGGCACACAAATGTCTCAGCAGTAAGTCCAGTGTGTTTTCTATTTCTTGCTCACTGGATTCAATCAGTGTAATGGATTAGTGTGATATCTTGCAGAAGCAAAAATCAATCAAGGTCTCTATGAATAAGATTATGACACAAAGCCGGAGAATTGATATACCCCTGAGGTAGGACAGTAAAGGTAAATTGCTGGCCTTGTCAGCTGAAGGCAAATGGCTTCTGGTAGGCCTTATGGACAAGAATGGAGAAAAAGGCATTTGCTAAGTCAATGGCGGCATACCAGGTACCAGGAGATGTGTTAATTTGCTCAAGCAATGAAACCACATCTGGTACAGCAGCTGCAATTGGAATCACCACTTGGTTAAGCTTACAATAATCCACTGTCATTCTCCAAAATCCCTCTCTTTCCTGCCCAGACGAAATTGGAGAGTTCAATGGTGATGTGGTGCGAATCACCACTCCTGTGCCTTTCAAGTCCTTGGTGGTGGCACTAATCTCTGCAATCCCCCCAGGGATGTAATATTGTTTTTGATTTACTATTTTTCTAGGTAGAGGCAGCTCTAATGGCTTTAATTTGGCCTTTCTCACTATAACAGCCTTCAGTCTACCAATCAGGAAGCCAACATGTGGGTTTTGCCAGGTGCTAAGTATGTCTATGCCAATTATGCATTCTGGCACTGGGGAAATGACCACAGGATGAGTCTGGGGACCTACTGGACCCACTTTAAGTCAGACATGAGTTAAAACACCATTACTTATCTGGCCTCCACAAGCCCTTACTTTAACTGGAGAACCACAATGATGTTTTGGGTCTCCTGGAATCAATGTTAGCTCAGAGTCAGTGTCCAGTAGTCCCCAAATGTCTGATCTTTTCCCTTCCCCTGATGCAGTTACCCTGGTGAAAGGCTGGAGGTTTCCTTGGGGAAGAATGGAAGAAAGATTCACTGAATAAATTGTCAGTACTGTAGTGTGGTTCTTCCTCAAGGGGACCCAGACTCCCCTTCATTCAAGGGGTCCTGGGGCTGTAAACTGACTTAAATCTGGAAATGTATTCATGATTCTCTGTTTTTATAATTCAAATTAGTCTTTTGTCAATTCAACCTAGAAGTTTTCTGCTTATATAAAATAAGTAGGAATGTAGTAGACTTCCCATCAACTTAACTTGTAGGAAAATCGTGATTAATTAGCCAATGCCAGAGCAATACACGAGTCAGACTATTCTGATTGTTGCTTTGTTTCTGCTGTCCATTATGGTAGCTATGCCCACCTTGCCTTTGATGGTAGAGTGAACCCACTTGGGCCCTGCCACCTCAGGATCCAATTATTTCTACTGTACTTAAATTTTGTAATTGAGTGACTGTGGTTCCCACTGTTAGATCTGACATACAGAGAAGAGCAATTACAGGGTTCTTCAAAGATGCAGGTGTTGTCATCATGAATCTATTTCACAAGGCAATGGTCATGGGTATATGTTCTGGAATATTCCAGCTGGGATGAGTAGCACTAAAGTGACTAATCCACTCCACCATCCCAATCTTATTATTATTATTATTATTATTATTATTATTATTATTATTTTTTGAGACAGAGTCCTGCACTGTCACCCAGGCTGGAATGCAGTGGCATGATGTCAGCTCACTGCAACTTCTACTTCCTGAGTTCAAGCAGTTCTCTTGTCGCAGCCTCTACCTCCTAGGTACAAGTAATTCGCCTGCCTCAGACTCCTCGGTAGCTGGGATTAGAGGCATGTGTCACCACACCTGGCTAATTTTTGTATTTTAGTAGAGATGGAGTTTCACCATGTTTGCCAGGCTGGTCTCCAACTCCTGACCTCAAGCAATCCACCTGCCATGGCCTCCCAAAGTGCTGGGAGTACAGGCGTGAACCACCATTCCAGGCCCATCCTAATCTTTCTAAGCCTTTTGACCCCTTACTCTACATTAAACCAAGAGAGATTAGGCATTTCCAGCTCACTCACAGTGGGCCATCTTTTGCAGCTAACCAAGCAAATAAACTGTTAGAACTTTTATAGTCCCCTGAGCTGCAACATTAAATGCAGAGTCCTTGCATTTAATCTGCATTTAATATATGTAATATATTAAATGTATATATTATTTTATAAATATTAATATATCTATATAAAATAATCTATAGATATATAATATATTTATATAATACATATTTATATATTATATATGTTTTATATACATAATATGCATATATTTGATGATTCCAAAATGCTAAAGATCCTACTTCTAATAGTGTGGAGAACACTGATAGTCCTTGGTGTAAACTGTATAGAGAGTTATTCAAAATAAATGCCTTTGACACTTCTGATTCACTACTCATGAGAGGCAAGGAGTTTAGTGACTCTGTACATAATACTTTTAACCATATGTGGTGAACCAAGGAATATAATGAAGTTGGTTGGTTGCTTGAAAGTTCAGTGGTCAAAGTGATTAAAGAAAATGATGAACTCAGGGATTCTGTCTCCCGGCTTCAGAAGCAGATACTGAGCCTCAAATCTGCTAAGATTGCCCTGAGTGATAGTCTTATCTCCTGCAGGGAAAGAGCTGAAATTTTGGAAAAACAGACACAAGCTCTTATCATGCAAGTGGCTGACCTGCAACGAAAGGTACATGCACAGCCTCAACAGGTATCTCAACATATATATATGTATGTGTGTGTGTGTATACACATATATGTGTGTGTGTGTGTGTGTGTGTGTGTGTGTGTGTGTTTCATATGACATGAAAAGGCAAATGCTTCTTTCTCCATGGAGTGGCCCTGCAGCTTTCCTGGCTATATACTCTTCTGGAGATTTTAAGCACCAGGCTTAGATTCTCTAGTACAGTTACAAAAACCAAAGGAGAGGGAGGATATGATGGTTAATACTGAGTGTCACCTCAATTGGATTGAAGGATGCAAAGCTTTGATCCTGGGTGTGTCTGTGAGAGTGGTACCAAAGGAAATTAATATTTGAGTCAGTGGACTGGGAAGGACAGACTCACACTTAATATGGGTAGTTACCGTTTAATCAACTGCCAATGCAGCTAGAATATAAAGCAGGCAGAAAAACATGAAAAGACTAGACCAGCCTAGGCTATATTGTTTGCCCATGCTGGATGCTTCCTGCTCTCAAACATTGGACTCCAGGTTCTTCATTTTGGGACTCGGACTGGCTCTTCTTGCTCTCAGTTTGCAGATGTCCTATTGTGGGACCTTGTGATCATGTGAGTTAATACTTAATAAATTCCCCTTCATATATATATGCCTTCTCAGATCTAAGGAAACAAGGACAGTTGCTATGCCCTGATTTTTCTAAGGATTGAAGTTTTTGGATACTCCTGCAGAGCAAAACAAAATAGCTATACATTCCTAGCTGTTTCAGTTTTTAACTTAAGCTAAGATTGTCCTAGAAAATAAGAGCAGGGAGTCATGAGTTTTAGTTTTTACATGTAGAGTATTTTACACCTTCTTTCTATATTTTCTAGTTTCTGTTTTTCAATAACAGCACCTTTTTATAAATCCATATATCAATTTATTGGAATAAATATAGATTCAGGCCATTATCAGAAAATAATCTGACAGAAAGAGCAAACGTGTATTTTACATTCACACATATACACAGGCATACACACACATACAAACACACAAAGACAAGTTAAATTTTTCTACTCTGTGCTGAAGTAGTGGCAAATTTTCATTATTGTTTGAAAATTTCACTTATTTTCTTGTTCTTCCTACTTTCTTGGTTACTCGTTACACCAATATCTGGTTTTCTATGCCTCTGAGTCTTATGACTGCTCTTTCAATCCTATTTTGGAAGTCTTTTTTTTTTCATGGATTATAACTTCTTTTCCTAATATTGTAGAATGTATAAGACATACAAGTGTCTCTTTTATTAATATTAGTCACTTTTACAGCATAACTTTAAAGTACAATTATACAAATAACACAGATTCTCGCACAGAATAAATATTCAAGAATTAGTACATGCAGAAATGCTGAATAGTGGCTAAAAATCTCATCAGCTTCTGTGTATTATAGATGGGGACAAATTTTGAAGGACACAGACTACCTAAGCCTGCTCTAGAAGTTACTATTATACAAAAGCGTAGAATTTTCTTTATTCATTTAAGTTAAAATATAGAAATTGGCCAATAAGCAAATTAAACTTATATTCATAGAAATTTAAAATTATTACCTTAAGACTGTCTAGGACTAATTAAATCTCAAACAAACTATAATGTTAAATTTTAAGACTCATTTTTATATAAAATTCCATCTAAGAAGAACTTGTTCTAGAACCTCTCCTAAGGATGTTATAGTCGATAGTAATGTGAAGATAAAATCAAATCGGCTTACCTACTGTATACATTAGTAACGTGGTTCTACAAAAACACAATTGTGACAAATATTCTACAATTAGAGTGCAGTTTAAATAATAGTATTTTCTATATCAAATATTAGGTAACAGGTATGAAGCATACTTGCATTTGCGTGCTTAAAATGGCATTTTAAAACTTGGTCTATTATCTGAAATACTTCTTGTATATATTTCTCAAATTTTATATTTGAAAATTTATTTTAATAGACAAATAATGATTGATATATTTATGGGGTCCCATGTAATGCTTTGAACTATACATATAGTAGTAAAAAGAGTCAATAAGCTACTTAACTTAACATCACCTCACCAACTTATTTTCTTGTGGTGAGAGTGTTAAAAATTTCTTCTTTTGGCGATGTTGAAATCTACACTACACCATTATTAACTGTGGTCGCCTACAGTGCAGTAGATCACTAAAACTTATTCCTCCAGTCTGAGACTCTATATCCTTTGATCAACATCTTCCCTTTCCCTATCCCACTCTCTCCCTGCCAGTCTCTGGTAACCATCTTTCTGGTCTCTGTTTCTATGAGATCGACTTTCTTAGATTTCACATATAAGTGAGATAACGTAGTATCCTGATGTTCGAGACAATGTAGATGGAACTGGGGGACGTTACGCCAAGTTAAATAAGCCAGGTTCCACTTTCATTTCTACTATCAGCTTTTCTCCTGTAGTGTTGTCATGTTGAGTTCTCTATTGAATCACGATGCTGTTCAGAAATTTGTGCAGAGACACTTTCCATTATGCCATGCTTTTTCTTGCTGCTGAATTTATCCTCTTTTCCCATAGTGTATGTGGAGCTTCCAAATCTCTCAATTTGGCATTTTTTTCTTACAAAGTATTTTTATGTCCACTTCCCCAAGAGTCTATTTCTTCTGAGAGATTAAACTATTTTTTTCAAGTCACAATTTCCAGTAGAACTTGATGATTTTGGTCACTAGCTTGTGTCTAATCATAGGACAGTGTCTTAGTTCTCAGAATAGGGACTTTCATTCAAACTCTAGGAGGAAAATAAATCTATTTTCTGGAAGTCTCTGCAACTGAACTGTAAATACCCAGTGTGTGCAGGAGTTATTAACCTGGCAGTTTCCCTCAATTTAGAGTTTCAATTGCCCACTGCTTACTGTGTCGTGACCTCATCATCTCCCTCAATGTTTCTATCTAGTCCTTTTTTTCAAACAACAATTTCTTATTTGCTACTCTCCTTAACCACAATGGGAGGGGCTATCTATGGATATATGGAAAATTTCATTCTTCAAAGTTTCCATATCTATTTGTCTTCTTGCTTATCTCAGAAGACAAAAGTGTCTCTTACTTGTTGGTTTTCTCTGCCACCTGTAGACTCTTCCTGAAACCCCATAGCTATCCTTGGGAGTCAACCTGGCACTGGGACATAGCTAAGTGGCACAGTGGTCATAAAGCTAAGTAGTCTCTCATAACTTTCTGCAAATAAGAAGCAATACTTTTATTTTGTATATCAAGCTGATGCAAAAGGCAGTACAATTTTTTATTCATCCTGAAAAACTAAAATGAAAGTTATACCGTAGAAAAAGATCAACTTTAACCTTTATTCAGTAGCTCATCCTTTCTTAAACTGATTGTATCCCATTACCTAATCTGCCTAGCACTACCCTTACTCTTAACAAATCTTTTCCTCTGCTCTTTTTTTCCATTTATCAGCAATCTTCTATCATTCATATAAAGAAACATAAACACACACACACACATACACACACTCACACGCAACTTTTCCAATTTGTTCAAATCATATGTACCTTTCAACTCAATCCTTACAGTACTTTTATATTGAAGCACAGGCTTACAGTCCCAAATCTCCAGAAAAATCACCATCTCTTCTCTCGTGGTATTTCCCAATACACCACCTGTGGTGTGACAAACCAATCCTCCCACATGCTTAGCACGGTATTATTAAGTATATATTAAGTGCTTAGCAGATTTAAGCAAATAGCCTAACCTTATCGAAGCAGGTTTTGTTTGTTTGCTTGTTTTTCAGACACCAACTGGAAGGAAAATTGGGAATAGATCTTGTGGCTATTTGCCATGACTGGTGGCCAACTTTGGAATGAATTTCTAATATCTATGGAATTTCCTGTAATATGAGCATTAGCTCCTCAAGTTAGAAGCTGGAAACTCACTTTCCCCAGTTCTTCCTACTCATGTGATACAGACTTCATTAATCAGTCACACCACTTCAGTCTGTTCAAGAAGAAAGCAAAGGGAGAATGCAGAAACAGCATGGCTTTTATCTTCTCACAAAATGTCTGGCTTTCTGAGGAAGTGGAAGCGGAAGTCCTCATATCCAATGTCTTGCCTCAGTTGTGCAAGCTGCAATGTCTGTGCCAAGTGACAGAGGAATTAGGTTCTTACCGGGGCAGCCGTTCGGTATGAATTGGACTTTGTTGGCTATTTCCCATACAAGTCTGACTATTCTATCTGAAGATTCTTTCATACTTAAATTGGCTAGGAATTATGTTCTTTGTATCCTGAAACCCTGACACCTAGCCTTAGAATCATATAACTCAAAATAACAAACTCACAAGAATTAGGCCATCCTGATATGCTAGATGGCACTAATTTCTTCTTTTTCTTATAAAAATTCTTAAATTGTTATTTTTTTAACATCATATAATTCCTCTTGACCTTTCTTCAACTAAATTGATTTTAAAAGTGACTCAACTCTACCTCAAAGTATATGTGTGAGTGTGTGTGTGTGTATGTGTGTGTGTGTGTTGTGGGAGGAAGTGGTGATGTAAAAGATACAGAATCTTACACCTTTTTATCTTGCAGCTGGAACTGAAAACACAGAGATATTAAGAACAACTGGAAGTTTTAGAAGATAGTTTCAAATTAATCACAACTAAAATACGTCTGTAAATACAATCATGGTTTTTTCCTAAGAAAAGCTGATATAAATATACTGCTTCTCATTTGTATTCATCTAAAATGCATAAGTATTTTAGGCCACTCTATTCCTAGAAATTAATTTTCAAAATAATCTATATGTGGTTCTGAGTGTATAGATAAAAGATAGCACTCAGGTTGTTTTTCTCTTAAGTATTTATTTCACATTTATTTTCGGACACAAATAGGTGGAAAATGGTAATAATAATAAATTTGAGAACTAACTCAACAATGATTTTCTTCCGCAATGGTGGCAACTTTAATCTCCCTGAATTCCTACTCTCTTCCACTGGATGTTGTAGGTAACATTTGCCTAGAAGCAGATTACGATACTGAGTTTAATATGCACACATTTTCTTTCTTTTTTTTATCTTTTATTTTTTATTATACTTTAAGTTCTAGGGTACATGTGCATAACGTGCAGGTTTGTTACATATGTATATTTGTGCCATGTTGGTGTGCTGCACCCATCAATTCGTCAGCACCCATCAATTCATCATTTATATCATGTATAACTCCCCAATGCAATCCCTCCCCCCTCCCCCCTCCCCATGATAGGCCCCGGTGTGTGATGTTCCCCTTCCCGAGTCCAAGTGATCTCATTGTTCAGTTCCCACCTATGAGTGAGAACATGCGGTGCTTGGTTTTCTCTTCTTGTGATAGTTTGCTAAGAATGATGGTTTCCAGCTGCATCCATGTCCCTACAAAGGACGCAAACTCATCCTTTTTTATGGCTGCATAGTATTCCATGGTGTATATGTGCCACATTTTCTTAATCCAGTCTGTCACAGATGGACATTTGGGTTGATTCCAAGTCTTTGCTATCGTGAATAGTGCCGCAATAAACATACGTGTGCATGTGTCTTTGTAGTAGAATAATTTATAATCCTTTGGGTATATACCCAGTAGTGGGATGGCTGGGTCATATGGTACATTTAGTTCTAGATCCTTGAGGAATCGCCATACTGTTTTCCATAATGGTTGAACTAGTTTACAATCCCACCAACAGTGTAAAAGTGTTCCTATTTCTCCACATCCTCTCCAACAACTGTTGTTTCCTGATTTTTTAATGATTGCCATTCTAGCTGGTGTGAGATGGTATCTCATTGTGGATTTGATTTGCATTTCTCTGATGGTGAGTGATGATGAGCATTTTTTCATGTGTCTGTTGGCTGTATGAATGTCTTCTTTTGAGAAATGTCTGTTCATATCCTTTCCCCACTTTTTGATGGGGTTCAAGAACCACATGATTATCTCAATAGATGCAGAAAAGGCTTTTGACAAAATTCAACAGCCCTTCATGCTAAAAACGCTCAATAAATTCGGTATTGATGGAACGTACCTCAAAAATAATAAGAGCTATTTATGACAAACCCACAGCTAATATCATACTGAATGGGCAAAAACTGGAAAAATTCCCTTTGAAAACTGGGACAAGACAGGGATGCCCCCTCTCACCACTCCTATTCAACATAGTGTTGGAAGTTCTGGCTAGGGCAATCAGGCAAGAGAAAGAAATCAAGGGTATTCAGTTAGGAAAAGAAGAAGTCAAATTGTCCCTGTTTGCAGATGACATGATTGTATATTTAGAAAACCCCATCGTCTCAGCCCAAAATCTCCTTAAGCTGATAAGCAACTTCAGCAAAGTCTCAGGATACAAAATTAATGTGCAAAAATCACAAGCATTCTTATACACCAGTAACAGACAAGCAGAGAGCCAAGTCAGGAATGAACTTCCATTCACAATTGCTTCAAAGAGAATAAAATACCTAGGAATCCAACTTACAAGGGATGTAAAGGACCTCTTCAAGGAGAACTACAAACCACTGCTCAGTGAAATCAAAGAGGACACAAACAAATGGAAGAACATACCATGCTCATGGATAGGAAGAATCAATATCATGAAAATGGCCATACTGCCCAAGGTTATTTATAGATTCAATGCCATCCCCATCAAGCTACCAATGAGTTTCTTCACAGAATTGGAAAAAACTGCTTTAAAGTTCATATGGAACCAAAAAAGAGCCCGCATTGCCAAGACAATCCTAAGTCAAAAGGACAAAGCTGGAGGCGTCACGCTACCTGACTTCAAACTATACTACAAGGCTACAGTAACCAAAACAGCATGGTACTGGTACCAAAACAGAGATATAGACCAATGGAACAGAACAGAGTCCTCAGAAATAATACCACACATCTACAACCATCTAATCTTTGGCAAACCTGAGAGAAACAAGAAATGGGGAAAGGATTCCCTATTTAATAAATAGTGCTGGGAAAATTGGCTAGCCATAAGTAGAAAGCTGAAACTGGATCCTTTCCTTACTCCTTATACGAAGATTAATTCAAGATGGATTAGAGACTTAAATGTTAGACCTAATACCATAAAAACCCTAGAAGAAAATCTAGGTAGTACCATTCAGGATATAGGCATGGGCAAGGACTTCATGTCTAAAACACCAAAAGCAACGGCAGCAAAAGCCAAAATTGACAAATGGGATCTAATTAAACTAAAGAGCCTCTGCACAGCAAAAGAAACTACCATCAGAGTGAACAGGCAACTTACAGAATGGGAGAAAATTTTTGCAATCTACTCATCTGACAAAGGGCTAATATCCAGAATCTACAAAGAACTCAAACTAATATGCACATATTTTCTATGCGAGCCCTTGATATCAATGCCTGTGGAAAGCAAAGGAGGGGAAAAGATTAGGCTGAAGGAAATGTTCTGCTGTAATCCAGATCTAGCAATGGTCTTAGCCAATCCCACATGGAACTCTGGAGCTAAAATGTCCTGTTGCATTATCTCAGATTGGGCCAATATTGTTGTTGGTGAGTCAGTTCAGGTTTTTGACTTCACTACACAAAAAGAATTTGAGAACAAGTCCAAAGTAAGAGTAGGCCAATGAGTTTACTGTAAAGCAAAAGTAGACTCTGAGAGGCTGAGTAGGATGCTTAAAGGTAGAGAAAGTCCTTAGTGCCTTAAGGGCAATTCCTTTTGTAGGAGCCATACATATATATTTATAAAATACATGAAAGTGAGGTCAAGTATGCAAATGTGGACCTGAGGTTGGCACATACATTCAGCATCGACATGGTCTAACACACATTGTATGAGGCATTAGCACTTAAAATCTCCACCTAGGAGTGCGTTTTTTTACCATGAAAATGAGGAAAAGGTCATTACAATCTAAACCCTCAACCTAGCTGCTCAAGTGGGACCTCGGAGATGTCTCTAGCTTCCCCAAGGCAGGAAATTTTAGCTAAGAGCCTCTTGGGCTTTTGGCGCTCATAGGCTGGAAATGAGGGGAGCCTCATCATAAACAAGGGGCTTTTGTTCTCTTTCCCTGACCATATCAGGAGCTTGTATCCACCTGGCAGCTGGTATCCTGTAGCACCACTTATCTTGCAAAAGAGTTAGGTGCATGGGAAGTGAAAAGGGCCCACGGGGCTTCACACAAGGTGACAAGTTGGTATGGCATCCTAAACTTACTTATCATGCTCCTGAATGGTTGGTCCTTTCTGCCTTTGCTCTGTCAGTCATCCCTTATGGGCTGTCCTGGAAAGGACCTTGTACTTGGTCAGGTAGGCTCGTTCTCTGCAGTTGAGGCAAACCCTGAAAGGGTTGAGATTTAAATGTCACCTGCCAACAACATTCCTAGAAGCTAGAACAATACATTTTTCCTTGAAGGGATAGCTGGGCAGCTCATAGTGTCCACAATGCTATATAAATAAATAATAGTGATGTTATAAAGCACTAGCAATACACACACACACACACACACACACACACACACACACACACACAGTGTTTCATTAAACTTTAACCCAACAAAATCCTAAGCAGCAGAAATTTCCACTTTAAAAATATCTATACAAAATAAGTAATACATCTCTAAAATTTAAAGAATTTTCTAACAATTTTAACATAAAATCATTTATATTTTTATAACTGTTTTAATTTAATTTTATATTTTATTTTATATACTTATTATAATCAATTTATCATTTTAATTTTTGATTTCTCCTCAACTTTTGAGGGTCAAATTATAATAATACAGGACTGGACCTAGAAGAAAGCAAGCTCAGCTATTGAGTATCCCATGAAGGTAAAGTAGGAACTAGTTTCTGAACCTTGCACTCACTGGTGTATATTTCATTCCTTGTACTTGAACTGTTACCTGGATTTTCAGCAAGAATAGAACCTTGTTTGCTCTATGGAGTTCTGTAAAACTCACGGTGAAAAAAAAAAAAAAAAATGTGATAAGGCCCTGCTGCCTTACTGCATTTCTGGTTCAATTCCTTCTGAGTAAACTGGTACCAGTCAGGCCTACTGTGACCTTGTAAGTCTAATTGCTTACTTGAGCTCAGGTAAGAACTGTAGATGAAGTGAACTTGTTATGACCATTGCCTTGTTTTATTTACTGCTGCTATGAAGTGTTAATCATCTCATGTTTGACACTTAAATTTATACTATTAGTGGTAATTTCTAGGTGTAAGGTAAAATAAAATAGAATTGTTAAACCTAGTGTCATCTAAATAATCCCCTCCTATACTTAATGTCTTTGAAATGTCACTTTCAAGAATTCTTGGAATATGGATATAAGATGAGAGGCTGAATACAGTTTTAACTAAATTCCTGCCATTAATGTTATGGAAATAGAAATTGTGTTAATTTTTTTTGGTAATACCTAATAGGAAAGCATGATAACGCATTATTGGTGGACTAGACATTTTGAGAAGCTCTTCCAAAACTGAAATCAAGTGGAGATTGGATACATCAAAAACAAAAAAGAAACACTCCTGAGAAAAGGATTGGAGGATGGACTAAGGCACTTCAGAGTAAAAACCATATTGAAATCTTTCAAATTGTGTCCTCATCTATTCATCGAAAGGAGTCCTAACTCTATGAGTTTTGTCTGCATTCTGCCTCTTCATTTAAAATGAATAATTGTGTATTTCAAGTGAAATATCTACATTTTATCGATCTTTGATATAGTGTAAAGAGTTGTGCTTTGCAACCTCTTATAATGTTTACTTATTTTCATATCTGTGGTTTCACTGAATGTTTTACTCTTATTTTTACTTTGGCTTTCTTACCTTTTTTCTTGGTTGGTTTTTTCTGAGCTTTATCTATTTTCTTGTGACTTTGAAATAAAAAATTTCTTTGATATTTTAATATTTACAATAATTTTTTTCTTGTTACTGTCTTTATGTTTATGAATTTCTTCTTTCAGATTTCCTTTCTGGTGACTCATTATTATTTTAAGTCATTACTGTTTTATAATGATGATAACAGTTATGATTTTTTTAGATGTTGGTTTCTGCAATGCTAAAGTACTTTATAAACATAGCATATTGACTTTCATTATTTCTTGTTTAATAATAAAGTAGTTCAATAAAATCATTTTCCCTTAAGTGTGTCATATCATCATAGTTCTAAAAGTGTAGTATTCTCTTTACTTACTCTTATTCTTTAAATAGTTTGTAAACAAAATTCTTATTTCCTTTTCAATTAAAAGTTATTTAGAATAGAGAGTGTGTCTTAGTGTTCAAAATTATTTTATAAAATTTGATCTGAGGCAAAGTGGGATCCGTTGGAGACCTGATATTCAGTCATACTGAATTTAAATAGGCCACATGGGTAGGGATCCTTTGTACTAAAGTTAAGATGCATGCTCTGGGCTGCCTTTTGTGCCTCCTGCAGTTGTACTGTAACAAGACTTAGGTTAAGTCTATTACCGTTTTGCCCTTTGGATTCATGCAGCTGGATGTTAGGAGGGCCAGGGCCTTTTTGTTCTTATGTGATACTTACTCCCCATTTCTCTTATAGCACATAAAACTGGGGCATAGGAAACTACTCAGTCTGTGAACTACACAGCCTTATCAGCTCCATTTTGGCATGAGACCAAAAATGATCAATTTCTCCAATCTCTTTGAAACTCATGGAAATATTTTAGTTTGTTCTTTCCCCTCACTTCAAGGGTAAAACCTATCCTCATATTTTGGGGTCTCCAATAATTCTTGTCATAGCCACACCAGGTCACTTTCTTAGGGAACAAAAGACAATATGATAAAAATCAGAGATGTGGTGAGGTACATTACCAAGAGTGGCTACTGGCTTTGAGACAAACATATCAAAGTCCTCAAACTGAAACATTAGTGAATGAGATCTTTCTTTGGAATACGGAAGCAGGACTGGGTTGTGTGGAAATTAGGGTCATCCTTAAGAAATCTGAGATTTTAAAGATAGCTTCACTTTCCATGGGTAGGGTTCAACATGAAAATACTATGTCTTTGTCTGCTAGGCCCAGAAAAAAACTCAAGACAGAATAGGCAGAGCTTCAATATATGGGTTTTACAGGCATTGCTCAGTGGAATGCTTTTTTATAGCCTGTAGTGTATGTACATTTAGTTATCCCTTCTTTTTTTAATCAACTGGGATATAGAGCATCTCTCCTGGGAAAGCAGATTTCCATCATGAAAGGAAGAATTTTAGGAAATAATTATTTTCTTTAGTTGGAATTCTGAAAATATAAATATTTCTCCTTATGGTACCCTGGAATAATTCTGAGTATCCTAGTTTCAAAAATTGTAAATGTTTTCTAACTTCTTAAGAATCAGACAATTTGTGTTAATTTTTTTCTAACTCATAAAGAATATATTACTTTGGCATAGAATATGAGGTGTACAAACTTTGTATTTAGAAAACTGAACACATATTGCATTATTTTCTTACATTTTACTGTTCAAAAATGTTTGATAGCAATTTGCTTATATTTTCCTACTAACAAACTGTCCCTCTATACATCTTCACACACACATACACTTATACACATGCACACTTCAGAACTTTAATTTATTATTAAAATTCAGAAAACTTCCCAACCTCTAAATCTTTTTTTAAAAAAATAGATCTCCTTTGTTGTTGAATAGTTTTTTGCCTTAGTTCAGGGAATGTATCATAAGATATTGCAAAAGATAATTGATTAATTATTTGCAGTATTTAAACTGCTTTTTATTGTGTTGATTGAATTATATACTTTGATAATTAAGTTTTATATTTGAAAGCCACATTTGTAAACTTATTCTTCTTTAAAGACATAATGACTTTTTGAATATTGTTGAGTATATAAATTATAGTTAGTTGACTTTTTAAGCTTTCTTATAGCAAATATTCAGGGGAAAAAAGCCTTTTTGTTTTATTTTGCCAAAAGAGTCTCAATTTTTAGCTACTGAATAGTTTCATATGCTTAGGAATAATCATTTATTGTTCTTCTATTATATAAGAACATCAATGTTTAATTTTAATAGGTAAAATCCTCTTTAATTAGGATGGATTTGTATTGAAATATTAAAGTCTGATTTAAAGAGAGAGATCTGAGTTTCTATCTAATCAAATCAGAGGTTTCACTGTCCAAAACCAGAAGTGTTTATTTCCAGCTTTATTGAGCTATAATTAACAAATAAAAATATATATGTTTAATGTCTACATGATGATATAATATTAATGTATATATAATGTATGCATTGTGAAATGATTATCACAATCAAATTAACTAACCTATCCATCACCACACATAGTTACCATTTTGTATGTGTATGTGGTGGGAGCACATAAAATCTAAGTAAGCACATTTCAAGTAAGCAATACAGTAGTATTGTTAACTACAGTCACCATGATATGTTTCAGATTCCCAAAACTTATCCATCTTTTTTTTTTTTTTTTTTTTTTTTTTTTTTTGAGACAGAATCTTACTCTGTTGCCCAGGCTGGAGTGCAGTGGCATGATCTTGGCTCACTGCAACCTCTGCCTACTGAGTTCAAGCGATTATCCTGCCTCAGCCTTCTGAGCAGTTGGGACTACAGGTGCATGACACCACACCCAGCTAATTTTTGTATTTTTAGTAGAGATAGGGTTTCACTATGTTGGTCAGGCTTGTCTCAAACTCCTGACCTGAGGTGATACACCCACCTCATCCTCCTAAACTGTTGGGATTACAAGCGTGAACCCTGGCCAAACTTATTCATCTTATGACTGAATGTTTACACTCTTTGACCAGAATCTCTTCATATCTCCCAACCCACAGCCCCTAAACAAGCACATTCTACTCTCTGTTTCTATGAGTTTGACTTTTTTACTTTCCAAATATAAGTGAGGTTAGACAGTATTCATCTTTCTGTGTCTGGCTTATTTCACTTCGCATATTGTCTTCTGAGTTCATCCACATTATTGTCATGGCAGGATTTTCTTCTTTTTTTTTTTTTTTGTGGCTGAGTGATACTGCATTGTGTGTGTTTGGGTGCATGTGTGTGTGAACACAGTTTCTTTATCCATTTGTCTATCAATGAATGTGTGGGTTGTTTCCATATTGTGGCTACTATGACTAAAGATGCAATGAACATAGGAGCTAAGATATCTCTTCAAGATGCAAATTTTGTTTTCTTTTGGATGTATATTCCGAAAAGGGATTGCTGGATACTATAGTTCTATTTTTAGTATTTTGAGGAACTCTATAGTATTTTCCATAATGACTATACAAGCACACAGTTGCACCAATAGTGTACAAGAATTTCATTCTCTCTACATCTTCACCATGTGTTATCTCTTAATTTTTTTGAAAACAATCATTCTAATATATATGAAGTGATAACTCAGTATTTTAATTTGCATTTCCCTAATGATTAATGATGCTAAGACCCTTTCACATACCTCGTGGCTGTTCAATATGTCCTCTTTGAAAAAAATGTCTATTCAGGTCTTCCAGTCATTTTTAACTTGTTATTTTCTATTGAATAGTATGATTTCTTTATTTTGGATATTAAAAACTTATTACATATGTGGTTGGCAAATATTTTCTCCCATTCTGTGTGTTGTCTGTCTGTTTTGTTCATTGTTTCCTTCACTGTACAGAAGCCTTTTAGTTTAATGTAATTCCACTTATTTATTATTGCTTTTGTTGTCTGTGCTTTTGGTGTCATGTCCGAAAGATTACTGTGACTATCCATATCAAAAATTTTACCCTATGTTTTCTTCTAATAGTTTTACAGTGACAGACCTCATATTTCAGTCATGAATCCAACTTGAATTAATTATTGTATATGGTATAACTTAGGGACCAATTTCATTTTCTTGCATGTGGATATCCAGGATTTCTAAGATCATTTATTGAAGAGGCACTCCAGCCTGGGCAACAGAGCAAGATTCTGTCTTACCTTTCTGTGTATTCTTGCCACACTTGTTAAAGATCCGTTAACCATATATATATGGTTTATTTCTGGGCTTTCTATTTATTCCATTGTTCTAATTGTCTTTTTTTTTATTTTGACAGAGTCTGGCTCTGTCACTGGGCTGAAGCACAGTGGTGCAATCTCAGCTCACTGCAACCTCCACCTCCCTGCAACCTCTGCCTCCCTGGGTTCAAGCGATTCCCATGCCTCAGCCTCTCGAGTAACTGATACTACAGACCCTCGCTACCATGCCTGGCTAATTTTGTGTATTTTAGTAGGGATGGGGTTTCACTATGTTAGCCAGGATGGTATCGATCTCCTGACCTCGTGATCCAACTGCCTTGGCCTTCCAAAGTGCTGGGATTACAGGCGTGAGCCATCGTGCCGGGCCGAATTGTCTGTCTTTATGCCAACACTATATATTTTGATTACGCTAGCTGTGTAATACAATTAAAAATGAGGGAGTGTGATACGACCAGCTTTATTCATTTCTCACATGATTGCTTTTATAATTCGGGATTTTTTGGTGGTTTATTACAAAGTTCAGGATTATTTTTCTCTTTCTGTGAAAAATGCTATTGGAATTTTAATAAATATTACACTGAATCTATAAGTTGCTTTGGACAATATGAAAATTTTAACAATATTAATTCTTCCATTTCATAAATCTGGATATGTTTCAAGTCTTTTTCAGTTTCTTCTATCAGTATCATATAGTTTACAGAGTGTTTTCATCTCCTCGGTTAAATTTATTTCTAAGTATTTTACTTTTTTGGATGCTATTGTATATGGGATTGGCTTCTTGATTTATTTTTAAATATTTTATTTTTAGTGTATAGAAATAAAACTGATTTTTGCATATTCATTTAAGATTTTTTACCCCACTCTTTATTTATTTATTTTCTTGTGGATACACAGTAGATGTTTATATTTGTAGGGTACATGAGATCTTTCGATACATGTATACAATATGAAATAAGCACATCATAGAGAATGGGGTAGACTTTCCCTCACACATTTATTCTTTGAGTTACATACAATCCAATTACATGCTTTAGGTTATTTTAAAATGTACATTTAAGGTGACTGTAGTTACCGTGTTGTGCTGTCAAGTAGTAGGTCTTATTCATTTTCTCTATTTTTTGTACCCATTAACCATTACTACTTCCTCCTAATTAATAGGGATTTGATTCTACTAAGCAGCAGCAGCTTGAGATAGATGATTGGGGAGATGGGAGAAGTTTTAATAGTGGGCTTGACAGTGGTAATGGGAGGTGTTGGACTTCTCTAGTTTGTAGAACCCAACTACACTTACTAGCCTCTGGGAGCTATTCTACTCTCTGTGTCCATGAATTCAATTGCTTTAATTTTTAGAACCCACAAATAAATGAGAACATATTATGCTTGCCTTTCTGTGCATGGCTTATTTCACTTAACATAATGATCTCCAGTTCCATTTCTGTTGTTGCAAATTGCTGGATCTCATGTTTTTAAGTGGCTGATTAGTACTCCGTTGTGTTCATGTACCACATTTTCTTTAAACACTTTTCTGGTGATGGACACTTAGGTTGCTTCCAGATCTTAGCTATTGTAAACAGTATTGCAACAAGCATAGAAATGAGGATGTCTCTTGGAGGTACTGATTTTCTTTTTTGGAGGGTGTATACCTAGTAGTGGGATTGCTGGATTATATGATAGCTCAATTTTTAGATTTTCGAGGAAGTTTCAACCTGTTCTCCATAAGTGGTTGTACTAATTTACTTTTCCACCAACATTGTAAAAGGGTCCCCTTTTCTCCACATTTTTGCCAGCATTTCTTGTTGCCTGTCTGTTGTATGTAAGTCATTTTAACTGGGGTGAAATATCTCATTGATGTTTTGATTCACATTTATCTGATAATCAATTATGTTGAGCACATTTTCATATGCCTGTTTTCCATCTGTATATGTCCTTTTTGAGAAATGACTATTCAAATCCTTTGCCAATTTTTTGATAGGATTATTATATTTTTCCTTCAGAGTTATTTGAGCTCCTTACATATTCTGGTCCCTTCTTAGAAGGATAGTTCACAAATATTTTCTCCTATTCTGTCTCTTTGTTGATTGTATCCTTTGCTGTGTACAGCTGTTTAACCTAATGTAATCCTATTTGTCCATTTTAGGTTTGACTGTCTGTGCTTGTGGGGTATTGCTCAAGAAAATTTTGCCCAGAACGATGTCCTGGAGAGTTTACTTAATGTTTTCTTTTAGTAGTTTTATAGTTTGAAGTTTTAGATTTAAGTCTTTAATCCATTTTCATTTTTTGGTATATGATAAGAGTGAGAGGTCTAGTTTCATTCTTCTTCATTCCAGTTTTTCCAGAACCACTTATTAAAGAGACTGTCCTTTCCCCAATGTTCTTGGCTCCTTTGTCAAAAATGGGTTCATTGTAGGTGTGTGGACTTGTTTATAGTCTTGCTACTGTTTCATTGGCCTATGTGTCTGTGTTTATGCTGGTACTATGCTGTTTTGGTTACTATCATTCAGTAGGGTAATATGAAGTCTGTTAATGTGATTCCTCCAGTTTTGTTCTTTTTGCTTAGGATACTGGCTATTCTGGGTCTTTTGTGGTTCTACATAAATTTTAGATTATTCTTTCTAATTGTGTAAAGAATGCCTTTAGTATTTTGATAAGGATTGCACTGAGTCTGTAGATTGTTTTGGGTATTATGGACATTTTAACAATATTGATACTTCCAATCCATGAATGGAATTTTTTTTTCATTTTTTGGTGTCTTCTTCAACTTCATTCATCTGTGTTTTACAAATTTCATTATAGAGATCTTTCAGTTTTTAGTTAAGTCGATTTCTATGTATTTAATTGAATGTGTAGTTAATACAAATTGGATTACCTTTTTATTTCTTTTTCACATTTCAGTGTTGACAGATATGCTACTAAGTTTTGTACATTGATTTTGTATCCTGCAATATTACTGAATTTGTTTATCAGTTCTAATAGTTTTCTTGAGGAGTCTTTGGTTTTTCAAATATCAGATTATATCATTTGCAAACAAAGATAATTTGAGTTTGTTTTGTGCTACCTAGGACTTCCAGTACTATGTTGAATAACAGTGGTGCCAGAGGGCATACTTGTCATATTCCCGATCTTAGAGGAAGAGGTTTCAGATTTTTTCCCCATTAAGTATGATACTAGCTGTGGATCTGTTGTGAACTGCTTTTATGTAGAGATATATTCCTTCTGTACTGAGTTTTTTTGAGAGTTTTTATCGTGAAGGATTGTTTAATTGTATCAAATGCTTTTTCAGGGTGTATTGAAATAATTGCATGGCTTTTGTCTTTCATTCTGTTGATGTAATGTATCACACTGAATGATTTGCATATGTAGAAACATTCTTGTATTCTAGGTATACATCCTATTTGGTCATGATAAATGATCTTTCTAATGTATTGTTGAATTCAGTTTGCTGGTATTTTGATGAGAATAGTTGGCATTAATCTTTATCAGAGATACTGGCTTGCAGTTTTGTTGTTGTTGTTGTTGTTGTTGTTGTTGTGTGTTTGTTTGTTTGTTTTTGATGTATGTCTGGTTTTGGTTTCAGGGTAATACTGGACTCAGAATGAGTTCGGAAGTATTTCCTCCTCTATTTTTTAGAATAGTTTTAGTAGGATTGGCATTATTTTCCTTAAAATGTTTGATAGAATTCAGTAATGAAGCCATCAGGTCCTGAGCTTTTCTTTACTGGGAGACTTTGTGTTACACTTTTGGTCTTCTTACTCATTACTTGTTTATTCAGATTTTGAATGTCTTCCTGGTTGAATCTTGGTGGGTTTTATGTGTCTAGGAATTTGTCCATTTCATCTAGATTTTCCAATTTATTTGCATAGAATTGCTCATAGTAGCCTACTAATGTTCTTTTGAATTTCTGCAGTATCAGTTGTAATATCTTTTACTATTTCTGATTTTATTTATGTTGGGAGAAAAGCTGAGTGTTGGGAGAGAAGCTGAGGCAGGAGTTGCATGTCTGCTAGTCTTGCTGGATCCTTGCTTCTAACTCTCCCATGATCTCAAGTAGCCATATATTTCAAAGAAAATGCTAAACCGTCACAGCTGTAGCTCATTCACTTGATACACCACTTCCTTTCAACCCCAACATCCTCATCATCTGTTTCTTTGTTGGATCACCAATAAATAGCATGGGCTCCCAGAGCTCAGGGCCTTCGCAGCCTCCATACTAGCATTGGTCCCCTGGTCCCACTTTCTCTCTTCAGTTGTCTTTTTTCATTCTGTGTTCAGAATTGGTGGGTTCTTGGTCTCACTGACTTCAAGAATGAAGCCATGGACCCTCATGGTGAGTGTTACAGTTCTTAAAGATGGTGGGTCTGGAGTTTGTTCCTTCTGATGTTCAGATGTGTTCAGAGTTTCTTCCTTCTGGTGGGTTCATGGTCTCACTGGCTTCAGGAATGAATCTGCAGACTTTCATGGTGAGTATTACAGCCCTTAAGGCAGCGTGTCTGGAGTTGTTTGTTCCTCCCGTCTGGAGTTGTTCATTCCTCCCAGTGGGTTCGTGGTTTTGCTGGCCTCAGGAGTGAAGCTGCAGACCTTCACTGTGAGTGTTCCAGCTCATAAAGACCGTGCAGACCCAAAGAGTGAGCAGCAGCAAGATTTATTGCAAAGAGCAAAAGACCAAAGCTTCCACATTGTGGAAGGGGACCCGAGCAGGTTGCCACTGACTGGCTTGGGCAGCCTGCTTTTATTCCCTTATCTGACCCCATCCACATCCTGCTGATTGGTCCATTTTACAGAGAGCTGATTGGTCCATTTTGACAGAGTGCTCATTGGTACGTTTACAATCCCTGAGCTAGACACAGAGTGCTGATTGGTGTGTTTACAATCCTTGTGCTAGACACAGAGTGCTAGACAGAAAAGTTCTCCAAGTTACCACTAGGTTAGCTAGATACAGAGTACTAATTGGTGTGTTTAAAAACCTTGAGCTAGACACAGAGTACTGATTATTTACAAACTCTGATCTAGAAACAGAGTGCTGATTGGTGTATTTACAATCCCTTGGCTACACATAAAGTTTCTCCAAGTCCCCACTAGACTAGGAACCCAGGTGGCTTCACCTAGTAGATCCCACACCAGGGCCTCAGGTGGAGCTGCCCGCAGGTCCTATGCCATGTGCTTGCACTCCTCAGCCCTTGGGCGGTGGATGGGACAGGGTGCTGCGGCACAGGGAGCAGTGCTAGTAGAGGAGGCTCAGGCCACCCAGGAGCCCATGGCAGGGAGGAGGCTTGGGCATGGCAGTCTGAGGGTCTCTAGCCCTGCCCGGTGGGGAAGTGGCTGAGGTCCAGCAAGAATGTGAGCACAGCACCAGCAGGCCAGCACTGCTGGGGGACCTGGCACACCCTCTGCAGCTGCTGGCCTGAGTGCTAACTCCCTCACTGCCAGGGGCCTGCTAAGACCATGCCTACCCGGAACTCACACTGGACCGCGAGCACAGGGCGCAGCCCTGGTTCCTGCCCATGCCTCTCCCTCCACACCTCCCCACAAGCAGAGGGAGTGGGCTCCAGCCTCGGCCAGCCCAGAGAGAGGCTCCCACAGTGCCATGGCAGGCTGAAGTGCTCCTCAAGTGCTGCCAGGTGGATGCCGAGGCTGAGGAGGAGCTGAGAGCAAGGGCTGCCAGCACGTTTTCAGCTCTCAATTCCTTAGACTCCAGTGGACTTTGTTGCCCCACAGCCTGGTGTTGGGTCCGATCACCCCAACATTCCTGGCACCTAACATGAGGTGATGAAGACCCCAGTGAAGGAACACTAGACCATGTGAAAGCAGAGGACACATCATCAGAGGACACCCAAGGACGACTAAAAGAAGCTCAGTGGGAAAGCTGAGCCCTCGGAAGAACCAGAGTAACAATGGGACGAAGTGAAAGCAAACATTCTGCTTATTTGAATTTCTTAAGTCATTTATTATGAAGAGGGGGAGTGGAAGTTAGTACTCAGAATTTGTTAGCACTCTTTAGTACAGTAAAGCAGTTTGGCCCATGGTTTCCAGAACAAGGAACCATGGAGTTGGATGAATGGGAGAGAATTGGAAGAAATTTTTTAAAAGGCATATAAAGATGGAGCAAAAATTCCAGCTTCCATTTGGTCAATGTGGGCGCTAATAAAGGCAGCTCTTGAGCCATTTCAAACAGATGATGAGGCGTATTCAGATGAGGAAGAGGAGGATGAGTGTAAAATCTAACTTCAGATTCTGAGTGTGAGGAACACCTACCAGAGGAGGTTAAAGAAGAGAAAGGAAAACTATAAAAAGTATGTTTTACTAGCCCGTTGGCTCCACCTCCTGAATTAAGTGAATGGCTACTTCCTCTCTTTCCCCTTAATGGACAAGTGAATGAATTAGTTGAATATATTAAGGATTATGATGGCATTGGAGGTAACTTATGTAAGGCCACTCTTTAACTCAGGCTATGACTGGATTGCAAGTAGGAAAAAATGTGCCCTGTTTCTCAGGCTCTTGTTTCAATTGTGGGCAATTTGGACACACAAAAAAGGAATGTAGAAAAGGAAATGCTATCTAGTAATGGAAAAGCCTCATTTGCAGGACCTCAACAGCAAGTTTTTCAAACTGCCTTTGCTTCTGCTCAAAGGGCTGAACTTATGGCTGTGATAACATTGTTAAAAACCTTTAAACAGCCTATAAACATTGTTTCCAATTCAGCCTATGTATTGCAAGTCATGCAAAATATTGAATGTGCCTTAATTCAAATGTGACTGATGAACATCTTAATCGTTTATTTCATTCTTTACAGCAAGCAGTGCAACAAAGGCATCCCCTTTCTGTGTAACTCATATGAGAGCACATACTAATCTCCTTGGCCCTTTAACTAAACTTAATCAAAGGGTAGGTACACTGGTGTCTGCAGTCTTTGCTGATGCACAAAAATTCCATTCTTTAACCCATCTTAATGCCACAGGCCTTAGAAAAAGGTATGGTCTATCATGGAAACAAGCTGAATAAATTGTGCAACACTGTTCTGCCTGACAAATCCTGCATTTGCCATATCAAGGAACAGGAGTTAACCCTAGAGGTTTATCTCCAAATTCCATCTGGCAGATGCATGTAACACATATTCCTGCTTTGGAAAATGGTCCTTTGTTCATGTTTCAGTAGATACCTATTCACATTTTATCTGGGCCACATGTCAAACAGGGGAAACTACAGCTCATGTTAAAAGACATCTTTTGTCTTGCTTTTCAGTTATGAAAATCCCAGAAAAATTCAAAACTGATAATGGCCCAGGATACTGCAGTAAAGCCATGGCTAAATTTTTTCAACAATGGAATATTATCTATACTATGGGTATTCCCTATAACTCACAAGGATAGACAATAGTGGAAAGAGCTAATCATACTTTAAAACTCAAATACAAAAGCAAAAGAGAAGGGACCAGAAATATAAGACATCACACATTCGATTTCATTTCACTTTACTAACATTAAAATTTTTAAATTTACAAAAAGATCAACCATGACTGCAGCTGAACAACACCTGACAGGACAAAGGGAAAATAAAAAGACTGGACAAGATATGTGGTGGAGGGATGCACATACAAAGAACTGGGAAAAAGGAAAGATAATTATATGGGGAAGGGGATTTGCTTGTGTCTCTCCAGGTGACAATCAGATGTCTGTGTGGATGCCCACCAAACATCTGAAGACTATCATGAGCCATAGCATCTATTGGACCCACCTGTACAGTGCAAATTGAAGGTTTAAGGATTGCTTTTTTGTTATATTGTTGCACAAGGATAAGCCTCAATTTGCTTTCTCTCTGCCTTCTGTTAATCAGAAAAAGCCTAATTCTCATTATCAATGGTAAGTTTTATCCCACAGTAATTAACCAAAGAGGCAGAAGCTGAGTTACAAATGCTTCAGCAATGGCATGCCTCCTGGCTACAGAAAAAAAAAAAAAAAAAAAAAAAAGCCTTTGCTTCTGTTTCCTAGATTTACTAACATGGGGGTGAGGGTATGTTTGTGTTTTTGCAGGAAATGAACAAACCATGCGGGTGCCCTCGAGATGTGTACAACCATGGAATGGGAGACTGGAGGGACCCATGGATCCCAACCATGGACCGGGTTCCCCAGTATGAGCCATGAGCCAGTTGAATCTGAATGTAATGTTCCAAAGAAAATGCTAAACCATCACAGCTGTAGCTCATTCACTTGATACACTGCTTCCTTTCAACCTCCACATTCTCACCACCTGTTGTTTTGTTTGATCACCAATAAATAACATGGGATCCCAGAGATTGGGGCCTTCACAGCCTCCATACTAGTGTTGTCCCCCGGTCCCACTTTCTCTCTTGTTTTTTCTCATTCCTTTGACTCTACCAGACTTTGTCACCCCCACAGCCTGGTGTTGGTTCCAATCACCCCAACAATTTACTTGGACCATCTTCCTTGTTTTCTTAATTTGGCTAAAGGTTCATTCAGTTTTGTTTAACTTTTCAAAAAATCAATTTCTTTTCTCATTGATCCTTTGTATTGTTATTTTCATTTCAATGTTATTTATTTCTGATCTTATCTTTATTCTTTTCTTCTAGTAATTTTGTGTTTGGTTTGCTCTTACTTTTCTAGTTCCTTAAGATGAATTATTACATTATTTGAAGTTTTTCCTCCTTTATAATATGGCACTTATAGCTATAAACTTTCCTCTTAGTACTATTTTGGCTGTATCCCATAGGTTTTGGTATGTTGTATTTTCATTATCATTTGTTTTAATAAGAAATTTTCAATTTCCTTCTGAATTTCTTCATTGATCCACTTGTCATTTAGGATCATATGGTTTAATTTTCATGTATTTATATATTTTTCAAAATTTCTCTTGTTATTTATTTCTAGTTAAATTCCACTGTGGTCAAAGAAGATGCTTGATATTATTGCAATATTTTGAATGTTTTAAGACTTGTTTTGTGACCTAACATATGGTCTATTCTTGACAATAATCCATGTGCTCAGGAAAAGAATGTGTATTCTGCTTCTATTTTATGAAATATTCTGTAAATATTCGTTAGATCCCTTTGGCCTGTAGTGCAGATTAAGTCTGAGGTTTCTTTGTTGATTCTCTTTCTAGAAGATCAGTCCAATGCTGAAAGTGGAATGTAAGTATCTATGTATTATTGTACTGAGGCTTATCTCTCTCTTTAGCCCTAATCATATTTGCATTGTGTGTCTGAGTGCTCCAGTGTTGGTGCATATATATTTAAAATTGTTATACCCTCTTGCTGAATTGACCCTTTTATCATTGTATAGTGAACTTCTTTGTCTCCTCTTGTACTTCTCGTCTTAAAATCTATGTCATCTGATATAAGTATATTGACTCCTGCTCCTTTTTGTTTTCCATTGGCATGGAATATTTTTCCATCCCGTTATTTTCAGTTTATATGTGTCTTTATAGAAAGCATTTCTCATAGGCAACAAATCAAGAGGTAGTCTTTTTTCATCCTTTCAGCCAGCCCATCATGTGATTGGAGAGTTTTGTCCATTTACTTTCAATCTTATTATTGATAAGTACGGACGTTCTCAAGCTATTTTATTACTTGTTTTCTGGTAATTTCGTGGTGTCCTCCTCCTTCTTTCTTTCCTCCTGTCTTCCTTTATTGGAGGTGACTTTCTCTGGTGATACGAGTTAGCTCTTTGCTTTTTATTTTCTGTGTCTCCATTGTATGTTATTTTGTTTCAGTTTACCATGAGGGTTATAAATACTATCTTATAACACATTATTTTAAGCTGATAACAACTTAATACTGTTTGCATAAACAAGCAAATAAGCATGCAAAAAGAAAACTAGTAAAAAAAAAAAAAAAAAAAAAAACTCTATGCCTTAACTCTGTCCCTTCACTTTTTAACTTTTTGTTGTTTCTACTTAAATTTGTTGTACTATGTCTTGAAAAGTTATTGTACTTATTATTTTTTATTGGTTCACCATTTAGTCTTTCTACTAAGGTTAAGAGTAGCTTACACACCACATTTATGGTGTTATAGTATTCTATGTTTTTCTGTGTACTTACTATTACAAATAAGTTTTGTACCTTCAAGTGATATTATTCCTCATTAATATCGTTTTCTTTCTGAATGAAGTACCCCCCCTTTTTTTACCCTTCAGCACTTTAAATATGTCATGCCAGTCTCTCATGGATTGTAAGGTTTTAACTGAAAAGTCTGCTGCCAAACGTATTGGAAATTCATTGTATGATATTTAATTTTTTTCTCTTTCTACTTTTATAATCCTTTTTTTTTATCCTTGACCTTTGAGAGTTTGCTTATTAAATGTCTTGATGTAGTCTTCTTTGTGATAAATCTACTTGGTGTTCTATAACCTGCTTGTACTTGGATATTGATAACTTTCTCTAGATTTGGGAAGTTCTCTGTTATTATTATCCCTTTGAATAAATTATCTATCCCATTTCAATTGCTATCTCCTTTTTAAGGTCAATAAGTCTTAGATTTGTCCTTTTGAGGTGATTTTCTAGAGTCTGTAGTAGTGCTTCATTGATTTTTTTTTTCTTTTGTCTCCTCTGACTGTATATTTTCAGTAGTCTATGTTCAAGCTCACTAATTCTATCTTCCACTTGATCAATTCTGCTATTAAAGGACTCTGATACATTCTTCAATAAACCAATTATTTTTTCAGCCCCAGAATATCTGTTTGATTCTTTTCAATTATTTCAATCTCTTTGTTAAATTTATCTGATAGAATTATGAATTTCTTCTGTGTTATCTTGAATTTATTTGAGTTTCCTCAACATAGCTATTTTGAATCCTCTGTCTGAAAAATCACATATCTCTCTTTCTCCAGGATTGGTAGCTATTGCCTCATGTATTTCACTTGGTGAGGTCATGTTTTTCGGGATGGCATTGATGCTAGTAGATATTCTTTGGCATCTAAGCATTGAAGAGTTAGGTATTTATTGTAGTATAAACTGTATGGGCATATTTGTAACCATTCTTCTTTGGAAGGTTTTTCAGACATCTGAAACAACTCGGGTGTTGTGTTCTTAGGTATATCAGCTTTAGGGGACACCTCAAGCCCAGTAACACTGTGTTTGTTTGAGCTTTGATAGTCTTGAGGAACTCCCTTGATGATCTTGTACAATATTCAGCTGAATTCTCTGGATTACCAAACAGAGTCTCTTGTTCTCTTCTCTTACATTCTACCAAACAAACAGAATCTTTCCCTCTTTTTTGAGTCACATAAAGTTGGGGGTGGAATGACACAAGCACTCCTGTGGCCACTACCACTATGACTATGCTGGGTCAGATCTGAAGCCAGCACATCACTGGGTCTCACCCAAGGTCTTCTTTCATCACTTCCTGCCTACTACTTACGTTCGTTCAAGGCCCTGGGACTCTGCAATCAGCTGGTGGCAAAGCCAGCCAGGCCTGTGTTCTCTTTAGGGCAATAAGGTCCTACAGGCCCCAGGTGGGTCCAGATGTGTCATCCAGGAATCAGGGAATAGGGTCAAAAAATTCAAAATCTACCTGGTATTCTATAGTACCATGGCTGAGGTGGAACTCAAACCACAATTCACCATCCTTCCTACACTCCCCTCCCCTGTTGAAATGCAAAAATGCCTCAACCAGGCCAAGAGGAGTACTACCAGACTAACACAATATGCCCTTAGGATCCGAGGCCTCTTAAGTCAGCTTGTAGTGAATCCTGCCTGGCTTGCAACTCACCCTTCAAGGGCAATGGGCACTCCTCTCATTCATGGAAGATCCAGAAATGCTATCTCAGAATCAAGTCCCAGAATCAGGGCACTTATTCCTAAATTGACCACATAGTTGGAAGTAAAGCACTCCTCAGCAAATGTAAAAGAACAGAAATTATAACAAACTGTCTCTCAGACCACAGTGTAGTCAAACAAGAACTCAGGATTAAGAAACTAACTCAAAACCACTCAACTACATGGAAACTGAACAACCTGCTCCTGAATGACTACTGGGTACATAATGAAATGAAGGCAGAAATAAAGATGTTCTTTGAAACCAATGAGAATGAAGACACAACATACCAGAATCACTGGGACATATTTAAAGCAGTGTGTAGAGGGAAATTTATAGCACTAAATGCCCACAAGAGAAAGCTGGAAAGATCTAAAATTGACACTCTAATATCACAATTAAAAGAGCTAGAGAAGCAAGAGCAAACACATTCAAAAGCTAGAAGAAGGCAAGAAATAACTAAGATCAGAGCAGAACTGAAGGAGAGAGAGAGACACAAACAACTCTCCAAAAAATCAATGAATCCAGGAGTTGGTTTTTTGAAAAGATCAACAAAAGTAATAGACCGCTAGCAAGACTAATAAAGAAGAAAAGAGAGAAGAATCATATAGATAAAATAAAAATGATAAAGGGGATATCACCACCCACCCCACACAAATATAAACTACCATCAGAGAATACTATAAACACCTCTACGCAAATAAACTGGAAAATCTAGAAGAAATGGATCATTTCCTGGACACTTACACTCTCCCAAGACTAAACCAGCCTTCATTCTAAAAACTATCAATAATTCAACAGTCTTCATTCTAAAAACTGTCAATAAACTAGGTATCAATGTGACACATCTCAAAATAACAAGAGCTTTTTATGACAAACCCACAGCCAATATCATACTGAATGGGCAAAAACTGGAAAAATTCCCTTTGAAAACTGGCACAAGACAGGGATGCCCTCTCTCACCACTCCTATTCAACATAGTGTTGGAAGTTCTGGCCAGGGCAGTCAGGCAAGAAGAAATAAATAAAGGGTATTCAATTAGGAAAAGAGGAAGTCAAATAGTCCCTGTTTGCAGATGACATGATTGTATATTTAGAAAACCCCATTATCTCAGCCCAAAATCTCCTTAAGCTGATAAGCAAATTCAGCAAAGTCTCAGGACACGAAATCAATGTGCAAAAATCACAAACATTCTTATACACAAACAACAGACAAACAGAGAGCCAAATCATGAGTGAACTCCCATTCACAATTGCTTCAAAGGGAATGAAATACCTAGGAATCCAACTTACAAGGGATGTGAAGGACTTCTTCAAGGAGAACGACAGACCACTGCTCAATGAAATAAAAGAGGACACAAACAAATGGAACATACCATGCTCATGGATAGAAAGAATCAATATTGTGAAAACGACCATACTGCCCAAGGTAATTTATAGATTCAATGCCATCACCATCAAGCTACCAATGACTTTCTTCACAAAATAGGAAAAAAACTACTTTAAAATTCATATGGAACCAAAAAAGAGCCCGCATTGCCAAGTCAATCCTAAGCCAAAAGAACAAAGCTGGAGGAATCACATTACCTGATTTCAAACTATGCTACAAGGCTACAGTAACCAAAACAGCATAGTAATGGTACCAAAACAGAGATATAGACCAATGGAACAGAACAGAGTCATCAGAAATAATACGACACATCTACAACCATCTAATCTTTGGCAAACCTGAGAAAAACAAGAAATGGGGAAAGGATTCCCTATTTAATAAATGGTGCTGGGAAAACTGGCTATCCATATGTAGAAAACTGAAACTGGATCCCTTCCTTACACCTTATACAAACATTAATTCAAGGTGGATTAAAGACTTAAATGTTAGACCTAATACCATAAAAACCCTAGAAAAAAACATAGGCAATACCACTCAGGACAGAGGCATGGGCAAGGACTTCATGTCTAAAACACCAAAAGCAATGGCAACAAAATGGCAACAAAAACCAAAATTGACAAATATGATCTAATTAAACTAAAGAGCTTCTGCACAGCAAAAGAAACTACCATCAGAGTGAACAAGCAACCTACAGAATGGGAGATAATTTTTGCAATGTACACATCTGACAAAGGGCTAATATCCAGAATCTACACAGAACTCAATCAAATTTACAAGAAAAAGCAAACAACCCTATCATAAAGTGGACAAAGGATATGAACAGACGTTTCTCAAAAGAAGACATTTATGCAGCCAATATACACATGAAAAAATGCTTATCATCTCTGGCCACCAGAGAAATGTAAATCAAAACCACAATGAGATATCATCTCACACCAGTTAGAATGGCGATCATTGAAAATCAGGAAACAACAGGTGCTGGAGAGGATGTGGAGAAATAGGAACACTTCTACACTGTTGGTGGGACTGTAAACTAGTTCAACCATTGTGGAAGACAGTGTGGCGATTCCTCAAGGATCTAGAACTGGAAATACCATTTGACCCAGCCATCCCATTGCTGGGTATATACCCAAAGGATTATAAATTATGCTGCTATGAAGACACATGCACACATACGTTTATTGCGGCACTATTCACAATAACAAAGAATTGGAACCAACCCAAATGCCCATTAGTGATGGACTAGATTAGGAAAATGTGGCATATATGCACCATGGAATACTATGCAGCCATAAAAAACGATGAGTTCATGTCCTTTGTAGAGACATGGATGAAGCTGGAAACCATCATTCTCATCAAAGGATCGCAAGGATGAAAAACCAAACACCGCATGTTCTCACTCACAGATGGGAATTGAACAATGAGAACAGCTGGACACAGGAAAGGGACCATCACACACTGTGGCCTGTCGTGGGGTAGGGGGAGGGTGGAGGAATAGCGTCAGGAAATATACCTAATGTGAATGATGAGTTAATGGGTGCAGCACACAAACATGGCACACGTATACATATGTAACAAACCTTCACGTTGTACACATGTATCCTAGTACTTAAAGTATAATAATTTTTAAAAAAGAAATATTGGCATGCAATTTTCTTTTTGTATAGTGTACTTATCTGACTTTGGTATGAGGGTAATCCTGGCCCCATAAAATGAGTTTAGAAGGGTTCCTATACTGCAATTTTTAGGAAGACTTTGAGAAAAATTTGTACTAACTATACTTTAAATGTGTGGTAGAATTCATCCATGAAACCATCTGGTTCTTGACTTTTCTTGGTTGGTAGATTTTTTATTCTATATCTGTCTCCTTACTTATTTTTCTGTTTAGGTTTGCTATTTTGCTGTAATTCAGTCTTGAAATATTGTATGTTTCTAAAAGTTTATCAGTTTCTTCTAGGTTATCCAGTTTGCTGGCATGTAATTGTTTATAATTGTCTCTTATAATCCTTTGCATTTCTGTGCCATCTGTTGTATTCTCTCCTCTTTTATTACATTTTTTTTTTGAGTTGTGTGTATATATCTTGTATTTATCTTCCTAAGTCTAGCTAAATGTTTGTAAATTTCATTTATGTTTTAAAAAATAAACTCTTAGTTTCATTGATATTTTTACTTTTTCTAGTCTTTATTTCTGCTGTAATCATTATTTTATTCTTTCTGCTAACTTTAGGCTTAGTTTTTTTTTTTTTTTCTTTTTTATAATCCCCTTAGGTGTAAAGTTAGGTTGTTTATTTGAGATCATTTTTTTAAAATGTAGGCATTTGTCTCTATAAATTTTAACCTTAGAACTGTTCTTGCTGCATCCCATATACTTTGATATATTGTGTTTCTGTTTTTGTTTGTCTTAAGATACACTTTGGTTTCCCTATTGATTCCAGAAATATATTTTTTAAAATATCTCATGAGTTACATAATCAAATTGAAAATTTATCATTTGAGCTTAATGAGATTTTAACTATAATTCTTTTTAAGATTGCTTTTGAAAATAATTAATATGAAAAAAGAAAAATACAAATTAGCTGTCGAAGAGTATATACATAATAAAGAATATATACTTTTATACTATATACACATATATAAACACACATATGTTAATTGAAACAATAATATTAAAGACCTTGAAATTAAGAATACAATTATTTCTAAGCCACTGTGTTTAAAAAAGTCATTAACAGAAACTACATAGTCACATCTCTGCTATTGGGCATATGTGTGCTTAGCATTAATCAGTTTGAGTTTTACAATGGATTGCTTACAGAAAGGGGGTCCTGATCGAGACCCCCAGGAGAGGGTACTTGGATCTCATGCCAAAAATATATATATATATATATATATATATATATATTGAGGGTGAGTCTTCCAAGTAAAGTGAAAACAAGTTTATTAAGAAAGTGAAGGAATAAAACAATGGCTACTCCATAGACAGAGCAGCCCCAAGGGCTGATTGCCCATTTTTATGGATATTTCTTGATGGTTATTTTACGCTAAACAAGGGGTGGATTATTCAGATCTCCTCTTTTTAGACCACATAGAGTAACTTCTTGAAGTTGCCATGGCAGTCGTAAACTGTCACGGCGCTGGTGGGAGTGTAACAGTGAGGATTAGTTTTGGTGGGATTGGGCAGATTCTTTACTGCAATCCGTTTAATCAGCAAGGTCTTTATGACCTGTATCTTGTTCAGACTTCCTATCTCATCCAATAACTAAGAGTGTCTTAACCTACTGGGAATGAAACCCAGCAGGCCTTCACCTTACTTTATCCAGCCCCTCTTCAAAACGGAGTTGCTCTGGTTCAAACAGCTCTGACATTTTGGCTGAAGGAGCCTGAACAAATGCAGATAAAAGAAGTCTTATTTAATTTAACAGCCTTCAAATTGATGACATATGCCCATCATGTGAAAACTTACAATATGTCATTACATTCTTGTTTTTGTTAGGCTAATTTTTCTTCCTTAATCCAAACATATGGGAACGAGAGACCTGACAGTCTTTTAAAAATATTTTTCTAACAATAAGATAGGTATAAGTAGTAGGAAATGAACTCAACAAAAACTACTACTCTGATGTTGGTGAAAAATTTACCATTTAATATTATTTATTTATTTATTTATTTATTTATTTATTTATTTATTTATTTTGTATTTTTTTATTATTTTACTTTAAGTTCTAGGGTATATGTGCATAACATGCAGGTTTGTTACATATGTATACTTGTGCCATGTTGGTGTGCTGCACCCATCAACTCGTCAGCATCATCAACTCGTCATTTACATCAGGTATAGCTCCCAATGCAATCCCTCTTCCCTCCCCGCTCCCCGTGATAGGCCCCGGTGTATGATGTTCCCCTTCCTGAGTCCAAGTGATCTCATTGTTCAGTTCCCACCTATGAGTGAGAACATGCGGTGTTTGGTTTTCTGTTCTTGCGATAGTTTGCTGAGAATGATGGTTTCCAGCTGCATCCATGTCCCTACAAAGGACTCAAACTCATCCTTTTTTATGGCTGCATAGTATTCCATGGTGTATATGTGCCACAATTTCTTAATCCAGTCTGTCACTGATGGACGTTTGGGTTCATCCCAGTCTTTGCTATTGTGAATAATGCTGCAATAAACATACGTGTGCATGAGTCTTTATAGCGGCATGATTTGTGATCCTTTGGACATATACCCAGTAATGGGATGGCTGGGTCATATGGTACTTCTAGTTCTAGATCCTTGAGGAATCGCCATACTGTTTTCCATAATGGTTGAACTAGTTTACAATCCTACCAACAGTTTAAAAGTGTTCCTATTTCTCCACATCCTCTCCAGCACCTGTTGTTTCCTGCCTTTTTAATGATTGACATTCTAACTGGTGTGAGATGGTATCTCATTGTGGTTTTGATTTGCATTTCTCTGATAGCTAGTGATGATGAGCATTTTTTCATGTCTGTTGGCTGTATGCATGTCTTCTTTTGAGAAATGTCTATTCATATCCTTTGCTCACTTTTTGATGGGGTTGTTTTTTTCTTGTAAATTTGTTTGAGTTCTTTGTAGGTTCTGGATATTAGCCCTTTGTCAGATGAGTAGATTGCAAAAATTATCTCCCATTCTGTAGGTTGCTTGTTCACTCTGATGGTAGTTTCTTTTGCTGTGCAGAAGCTCTTTAGTTTAATTAGATCCCATTTGTCAATTTTGGCTTTTGCTGCCGTTGTTTTTGGTGTTTTAGACATGAAGTCCTTGCCCATGCCTATGTCCTGAATGGTATTCCCTAGGTTTTCTTCTAGGGTTTTTATGGTATTAGGTCTAACATTTAAGTCTCTAATTCATCTTGAATTAATTTTCGTATAAGGAGTAAGGAAAGGATCCAGTTTCAGCTTTCTACTTATGGCTAGCCAATTTTCCCAGCACCATTTATTAAATAGGGAATCCTTTCCCCATTTCTTGTTTTTCTCAAGTTTATCAAAGATCAGATGGTTGTAGATGTGTGCTATTATTTCCGAGGACTCTGTTCTGTTCCATTGGTCTATATCTCTGTTTTGCTACTGGTACCATTCTGTTTTGGTTACTGTAGCCTTGTAGTATAGTTTGAAGTCAGGTAGTGTGGTGCCTCCAGCTTTGTTCTTTTGACTTAGGATTGTCTTGGAAATGCGGGCTCTTTTTTGGTTCCATATGAACTTTAAAGCAGTTTTTTCCAATTCTGTGAAGAAACCCATTGGTACCTTGATGCGGATGACATTGAATCTATAAATTTCCTTGGGCAGTATGGCCATTTTCACGATATTGATTCTTCCTATTCATAAGCATGGTATGTTCTTCCATTTGTTTGTGTCCTCTTTTATTTCACTGAGCAGTGGTTTGTAGTTCTCCTTGAAGAGGTCCTTTACAACCCTTGTAAGTTGGACTCCAAGTATTTTATTCTCTTTGAAGCAATTGTGAATGGAAGTTCATTCATGATTTGGCTCTCTGTTTGTCTGTTACTGGTGTATAAGAATGCTTGTGATTTTTGCACATTAATTTTGTATCCTGAGACTTTGCTGAAGTTGCTTATCAGCTTAAGGAGATTTTGGGCTGAGACAGTGGGGTTTTCTAAATATACAATCATGTCATCTGCAAACAGGGACAATTGGACTTCTTCTTTTCCTAACTGAATACCCTTGATTTCTTTCTCTTGCCTGATTGCCCTAGCCAGAACTTCCAATACTATGTTGAATAGGAGTGGTGAGAGAGGGCATCCCTGTCTTGTGCCAGTTTTCAAGGGAATTTTTCCAATTTTTGCCCATTCAGTATGATATTGGCTGTGGTTTTGTCATAAATAGCTGTTATTATTTTGAGGTACGTTTCATCAATACAGAATTTAGTGAGCGTTTTTAGCATGAGGGGCTGTTGAATTTTGTCAAAAGCCTTTTCTGCATTTATTGAGATAATCGTGTGGTTTTTGTCTTTGGTTCTATTTATATGCTGGATTACGTTTATTGATTTGCTTATGTTGAACCAGCCTTGCATCCCAGGGATGAAGCCCACTTGATCATGATGGATAAGCTTTTTGATGTGCTGCTGGATCCGGTTTGCCAGTATTTTATTGAGGATTTTTGCATCGATGTTCATCAGGGATATTGTTCTAAAATTCTCTTTTTTTGTTGTGTCTCTGCCAGGCTTTGGTATCAGGATGATGTTGGCCTCATAAAATGAGTTCGGGAGGATTCCCTCTTTTTCTATTGATTGGAATAGTTTCAGAAGGAACAGTACCAGCTCCTTCTTGTACCTCCGGTAGAATTCAGCTGTGAATCCATCTGGTCCTGGACGTTTTTTGGTTGGTAGGCTATTAATTATTGCCACAATTTCAGAGCCTGCTATTGGTCTATTCAGGGATTCAACTTCTTCCTGGTTTAGTCTTGGGACAGTGTAAGTTTCCAGGCAATTATCCATTTCTTCTAGATTTTCTAGTTGATTTGCATAGAAGTGTTTATAGTATTCTCTGATGGTAGTTTGTATTTCTGTGGGGTCGGTGGTGATATCCCCTTTATCATTTTTTGTTGCATCTATTTGATTCCTCTCTCTTTTCTTCTTTATTAGTCTTGCTAGCCGTCTGTCAATTTTGTTGATCTTTTCAAAAAACCAACTCCTGGATTCATTGATTTTTTGGAGGGTTTTTTGTGTCTCCATCTCTGTCAGTTCTGCTCTGATCTTAGTTATTTGTTGCCTTCTGCTAGCTTTTGAATGTGTTTGCTCTTGCTTCTCTAGTTCTTTTAATTGTGATGTTAGAGTGTCAATTTTAGATCTTTCCTGCTTTCTCTTGTGGGCATTTAGTGCTATAAATTTCCCTCTACACACTGCTTTAAATGTGTCCCAGAGATTCTGGTATGTTGTATCTTTTTTCTCATTGGTTTCAAAGAACATCTTTATTTCTGCCTTCATTTTGTTATGTACTCAGTAGTCATTCAGTAGCAGGTTATTCAGTTTCCATGTAGTTGAGTGGTTTTCATTGAGTTTCTTAGTCCTGATTTCTAGTTTGAGTGCACTGTGGTCTGAGAGACAGTTTTTTAAAATTTCTCTTTTTGTACATTTGCTGAGGAGTGCTTGACTTCCAATTATGTGGTCAATTTTGGAATAAGTGTGATGTGGTGCTGAGAAGAATATACATTCTGTTGATTTTGGTTAGAGAGTTCTGTAGATGTCTATTAGGTCTTCTTGGTGCAGAGATGAGTTCAATTCCTGGATATCCTTGTTAACTTTCTGTCTGATTAATCTGTCTAATGTTGACAGTGGGGTGTTGAATTCTCCCATTATTATTGCATGGGAGTCTAAGTCTCTTTGTAAGTCTCTAATGACTTGCTTTATGAATCTGGGTGCTCCTGTATTGGGTGCATATATATTTAGGATAGTTAGCTCTTCCTGTTGAATTGATCCCTTTACCATTATGTTATGGCCTTCTTTGTTTCTTTTGATCTTTGATGGTTTAAAGTCGTTTTTTTCAGAGACAACCCCTGCTTTTTTTTGTTTTCCATTTGCTTGGTAGATCTTCCTCCATCCCTTTATTTAGGAGTTATACCTGATGTAAATGATGAGTTGATCGGTGGTGACGATTTGATGGGTGCAGCACACCAACATGGCACAAGTATACATATGTAACAAAGCTATAAGTTGTGCACATGTACCCTAGAACATAAAGTATATTAAAAAAAACTTTAAAAAAAGTAGAAAAGAGACATCAAAGTGGTTGTTTGTTTATGCAAGCGCATGGAATGTTAGGGAATGAAAATGGCCCAAGTTATTGTCTAACAAATTTTAGGAAATGACAGAAAAAAAAAATGAAGAACCTGAGAGATTCTCATTCCACCTAGTAATGACAGAATGGTAGCACTGGCACATTTACAAACATTTACCTTTCAGGTTGATATTTTTTTTTTTCTAGAAATATAAGATGAATTTTTTTTTAACTACACAAATTTCTATTACTTTTGCCTTCGTATGTCCTCTGAATGCCTCCAATTTTAATAGCAATTGTAATCTGTGACTAAAGGAGACAAGTGGATAATCACCCTTGAAAGAGAGCTCATCCATAATTAATAGGGATTTGATTCCACTAAGAAGCAACAGCTTGAGATAGATGATTGGGGAGATGGGAGAAGTTTTAAGAGTGGGCTTGACAGTGGTAATGGGAGGTGTTGGACTTCTCTTCTGTGTTAGAGAAAAACTTACACTATGTATTCTGGTATAATCAAATGGAACATTTTTTGCTCATATTAAGAAACTTTGGTCAGTGCTGATTTGTATGTTGTTTTTGGGAAGAGTAAGGAAAAGAAATATAGTATTACCAGGATTTCCTATGTTTCTCCTTTTCTCTGTGTTGGCCTTATTCTTTTTTTTTTTTTTTTTTTTTTTTTATTTTTTTATTTTTATTTATTTATTTTTTTTTTTTATTATACTTTAAGTTCTAGGGTACATGTGCATAACGTGCAGGTTTGTTACATATGTATACTTATGCCATGTTGGTGTGCTGCACCCATCAACTCGTCAGCACCCATCAATTCATCATTTATATCATGTATAACTCCCCAATGCAATCCCTCCCTCCTCCCCCCTCCCCCCTCCCCATGATAGACCCCAGTGTGTGATGTTCCCCTTCCCGAGTCCAAGTGATCTCATTGTTCAGTTCCCACCTATGAGTGAGAACATGCGGTGTTTGGTTTTCTCTTCTTGTGATAGTTTGCTAAGAATGATGGTTTCCAGCTGCATCCATGTCCCTACAAAGGACGCAAACTCATCCTTTTTTATGGCTGCATAGTATTCCATGGTGTATATGTGCCACATTTTCTTAATCCAGTCTGTCACAGATGGACATTTGGGTTGATTCCAAGTCTTTGCTATTGTGAATAGTGCCGCAATAAACATACGTGTACATGTGTCTTTGTAGTAGACTAATTTATAATCCTTTGGGTATATACCCAGTAGTGGGATGGCTGGGTCATATGGTACATCTAGTTCTAGATCCTTGAGGAATTGCCATACTCTTTTCCATAATGGTTGAACTAGTTTACAATCCCACCAACAGTGTAAAAGTGTTCCTATTTCTCCACATCCTCTCCAACACCTGTTGTTTCCTGACTTCTTAATGATTGCCATTCTAACTGGTGTGAGATGGTATCTCATTGTGGTTTTGATTTGCATTTCTCTGATGGCGAGTGATGATGAGCATTTTTTCATGTGTCTGTTGGCTGTATGAATATCTTCTTTTGAGAAATGTCTGTTCATATCCTTTCCCCACTTTTTGATGGGGTTGTTTGTTTTTTTCTCGTATATTTGTTTGAGTTCTTTGTATATTCTGGATATTAGCCCTTTGTCAGATGAGTAGGTTGCAAAAATTTTCTCCCATTCTGTAGGTTGCCTGTTCACTCTGATGGTAGTTTCTTTTGCTGTGCAAAAGCTCTTTAGTTTAATTAGATCCCATTTGTCAATTATGGCTTTTGCTGCCGTTGCTTTTGGTGTTTTAGACATGAAGTCCTTGCCAATGCCTATGTCCTGAATGGTACTACCTAGATTTTCTTCTAGGGTTTTTATGGTATTAGGTCTAACATTTAAGTCTCTAATCCATCTTGAATTAATCTTCGTATAAGGGGTAAGGAAAGGATCCAGTTTCAGCTTTCTACTTATGGCTAGCCAATTTTCCCAGCACCATTTATTAAATAGGGAATCCTTTCCCCATTTCTTGTTTCTCTCAGGTTTATCAAAGATCAGATGGCTGTAGATGTGCGGTATTATTTCTGAGGACTCTGTTCTGTTCCATTGGTCTATATCTCTGTTTTGGTACCAGTACCATGCTGTTTTGGTTACTGTAGCCTTGTAGTATAGTTTGAAGTCAGGTAGCGTGACGCCTCCAGCTTTGTCCTTTTGACTTAGGATTGTCTTGGCAATGCGGGCTCTTTTTTGGTTCCATATGAACTTTAAAGCAGTTTTTTCCAATTCTGTGAAGAAACTCATTGGTAGCTTGATGGGGATGGCATTGAATCTATAAATAACCTTGGGGAGTATGGCCATTTTCACGATATTGATTCTTCCTATCCATGAGCATGGTATGTTCTTCCATTTGTTTGTGTCCTCTTTGATTTCACTGAGCAGTGGTTTGTAGTTCTCCTTGAAGAGGTCCTTTACATCCCTTGTAAGCTGGATTCCTAGGTATTTTATTCTCTTTGAAGCAATTGTGAATGGAAGTTCATTCCTGATTTGGCTCTCTGCTTGTCTGTTGCTGGTGTATAAGAATGCTTGTGATTTTTGCACATTAATTTTGTATCCTGAGACTTTGCTGAAGTTGCTTATCAGCTTAAGGAGATTTTGGGCTGAGACGATGGGGTTTTCTAAATATACAATCATGTCATCTGCAAACAGGGACAATTTGACTTCTTCTTTTCCTAACTGGATACCCTTGATTTCTTTCTCTTGCCTGATTGCCCTAGCCAGAACTTCCAACACTATGTTGAATAGGAGTGGTGAGAGAGGGCATCCCTGTCTTGTGCCAGTTTTCAAAGGGAATTTTTCCAGTTTTTGCCCATTCAGTATGATATTAGCTGTGGGTTTGTCATAAATAGCTCTTATTATTTTGAGGTACGTTCCATCAATACCGAATTTATTGAGCGTTTTTAGCATGAAGGGCTGTTGAATTTTGTCAAAAGCCTTTTCTGCATCTATTGAGACAATCATGTGGTTCTTGTCTTTGGTTCTGTTTATATGCTGGATTACGTTTATTGATTTGCGAATGTTGAACCAGCCTTGCATCCCAGGGAAGAACTCTCCACCCCAAATCAACAGAATATACATTCTTCTCAGCACCACATCGCACTTATTCCAAAATTGACCACATAATTGGAAGTAAAGCACTCCTCAGCAAATGTAAAAGAACAGAAATTATAACAAACTGTCTCTCAGACCACAGTGCAATCAAACTAGAACTCAGGACTAAGAAACTCAATCAAAACCGCTCAACTACATGGAAACTGAACAACCTGCTCCTGAATGACTACTGGGTACATAACGAAATGAAAGCGGAAATAAAGATGTTCTTTGAAACCAATGAGAACAAAGATACAACATACCAGAATCTCTGGGACACATTTAAAGCAGTGTGTAGAGGGAAATTTATAGCACTAAATGCCCACAAGAGAAAGCAGGAAAGATCTAAAATTGACACTCTAACATCACAATTAAAAGAACTAGAGAGGCAAGAGCAATCACATTCAAAAGCTAGCAGAAGGCAAGAAATAACTAAGATCAGAGCAGAACTGAAGGAGATAGAGACACAAAAAACCCTCCAAAAAATCAATGAATCCAGGAGTTGGTTTTTTGAAAAGATCAACAAAATTGACAGACCGCTAGCAAGGCTAATAAAGAAAAAAAGAGAGAGGAATCAAATAGATGCAATAAAAAATGATAAAGGGGATATCACCACTGACCCCACAGAAATACAAACTACCATCAGAGAATACTATAAATGCCTCTACGCAAATCAACTAGAAAATCTAGAAGAAATGGATAATTTCCTGGACACTTACACTCTCCCAAGGCTAAACCAGGAAGAAGTTGAATCCCTGAATAGACCAATAGCAGGCTCTGAAATTGAGGCAACAATTAATAGCCTACCCGCCAAAAAAAGTCCAGGACCAGATGGATTCACAGCTGAATTCTACCAGAGGTACAAGGAGGAGCTGGTACCATTCCTTCTGAAACTATTCCAATCAATAGAAAAAGAGGGAATCCTCCCTAACTCATTTTATGAGGCCAACATCATCCTGATACCAAAGCCTGGCAGAGACACAACAAAAAAAGAGAATTTTAGACCAATATCCCTGATGAACATTGATGCAAAAATCCTCAATAAAATACTGGCAAACCGGATTCAGCAGCACATCAAAAAGCTTATCCACCATGATCAAGTGGCCTTATTCTTTCCTAATACAAGTGGGCTGTCTTAATGTAGTGAGTAACACAACACCGCCCCTGCTCATATTCTTCCAACTGTCAATCACAGATAAAAAGAGAAGCAGGTAGATTGGCCCTTCATAGGCCTTGTGCCCTTATCTTCAATCAGCCGCAGAGTCAAGATGTTACTCCTTATGTTAGATCTAATTTGAGACATTTACCACTTGTGTGACAAAAATAGGACCTTTTCTCAGAAGAGAAAAAGCACAGACCTGAGGACACCCTAAGCCAGTTATAAAGGCATTACCTAATAAGAGGTTTTCTTTCTAATGGAGCCAAGTCAAAGATTACACAATGTTTCTCTGTTCAAAAAGCACTGAAGATACTGTCAAATAAAAATACATTGCTACACTATGAGAGAACAGCTACATCTGTAAGTCACCCAGATTCTCTACTTGTCATAGCTCAAATCCTCATTAGTTCTCTTCTGGCTATTTAAATAAACTCCCTAATCAAGTGTCTTCCTTCTCTCACTCTTGTCCATTCTTATTTTCTTGGCAGACTCACTCTTGTAAATTACAGCGCCTAACTGATGTCCTTTTTGCTCTTAAAATATGGCCGTATCTTAGTGTTTGTCTCTCTTTTTTAAAAGCAAGTCATCACTAATTTGTTCTGTACCTGTTTATGAATTCTTTAGAATTCAGCTCAAATGTCATCTGATTCAGTATTTCCCAACCTGATTGATTAGCATAACCAATTGGAAGACATATTAAAAGATAAATTTCAGGACTTGCTACCACAGTCTGATTCCATAGGTCTGGATAATGCCAGGATAACTCTGATGTCTCAGAAATTTTGATAATCAGTGATTCAAGTATAGAAGCCTTTCAAAATCCATCGCTCCTTCAACCTTTGGTACTCCACATTTGTAATCCCACAGCAGTAAATGTTTGCACCGCATCCTCAATGCTCTTATGACAATGGGATAAAACTGATTTGAGAAACCGATTTAAGAAATACTAAAAGGTAAATTTTTCTTACATTGATATTTAACTATTTCAGGGATTAAACTTCCCACCTTAGCAAGTGCCTCTAAAATAGCAGATAAATTTCTTAGTTAATGTCAACTTATGTAATTCTGAAACATCATAATGCATGAATCATAGGAAATAAACTACTTGTATTTCTTTTTCATTATTTAAAAACAATTTGGTCAATATAAATTTTTTAATGTATAGAAACTAGTTTAACTTGTACTGAGATAAGCATTTCTGAATAGTAGTTGAGTTCTCTTTAGAAGGCTGGTAAAATACATATGTATATATAATATATATAGAATTATGTATATAAATATATAGAGATAGTAATTTAAGAGGGCGATTGTGAGGTTTTGAAAATCTGTTCATAGAAAGCTTTAAATACATTGTTTAAAATTTAGAAAAATCTCAAAGTACAGATTTTGTTCAGTTTGAATTATTTTAATATTTATTGTTCTTTTAAGAAGAATTTCTCCTTTTTATTTATTAAGGTAGTTTATTGGGGAGGGAGTTCCTGAAGCAATTAGCCCTTAAAACATCTTCCCAGGCATACATATTTGTGCACTAACCCTTCTAGCTAAGAAATGGAACTATGTGAAAATCTTTTGCTACTGTGTTAAGAACTTGAAAAACGTGGAGAGGAAAATTCCCATTTTCTTTAGGCTTAGCAAATAATAATGGATGGAAATAAAATATGAATAAATAATGAATTCTAGAAATGAAAAATAAAATACCTGACATTTTAAAAAGTATTGCATGGGAGTAAAAGCACATTGCAGAAAAATATCAGTAAACTTATATAAAATTTGTCTAAATTGAAACAGGAAGACAGAGGATAAAAAGAATAAAAAAATGTAAACTCAATATCACTAACCTGTGAGCAAATATCAACAACTCTATCTTAAGTGTAATTAAAGGCTTAGAAGAAAAGAATGAGAGAAAAAAATCTCAATCTACTGATGTAACAGCAAATACTTAGTGGAAATATAGCAAGGAAAACCCCAACAAGGCCATTACAGTCAAATCACTGCAAACCAAAAGATAACATTTTAAAGGTCAGAAGAAAAAAATACATAGTATGAAGAGGAATAATTACAAGAATGATAATAGTCTTATTATCAAAAATATGTAAGCCAGAAGGTAACAAATATTTAAACATTGAATTTTATATCTATTAAGATTATATTTTAAAAATCAGTACCAAATAAAGGTATTTTTAGATAAATGAAAGATGTGAAGGTATATAGCCAGTAGATATGTACTGAAACAGACACTAAGGAAAATTGTTCAGGGATGAAGAAAAATAATACAAGAAGCAAATGCAAATGTACAAGAAGGAATAAAGAGCAACAGATATGGTAAATATGCAGCCTCGTGTTAAAAACTACTTTTTACTTTCTTAATTTATTTTATAAAATAATTGGAAGTTTAAATAGCGATGTTCGTACACAATGGATTATTATTCAGCCATAAAAAGGAATGAGTTCCTGTCATTTGCAACAACATAGATGGAACTGGAGGACAGTATGTTAAGCAAAACATGCCAGGCAGAGAAAGACAAATTTTGCATGTTCTTATTTATTTGCGGGAGTTAAAAATTAAAAAAATTAAACTCATGGAAATAAAGAGCAGAATAATGATTACCAGAGGCTGGAAAGAGTAATGGGTGGGGTGGGGTGGATGGTTAATGGATGTCAAAATATAGTTAGATAGAATGTGTAAGATGTAGTACTTTATAGTGCAATAGAGGGACTACAGTCAACAATAATTTATTGTAGATTTTTAAATAATGAAAAGGATATACTTGGATTGTTTGTAATACAAAGAAAAGAAAAATCCTTGAGGTGATGGGAAAAATAAATGGATTAATTAAATATTCTATAATGTATTTTGGGTTTTTTAATGCATAGTAGGAACAAAACATGTAACATCAATAGTCAAAACAACTGAGTAGTCAATGGGATTATATTGTTGCATGTTTCCTAGATAATATGTAAAGTGTCATAATATTAATCTCAGGTAGAATTTGATAAGTTAAGGATATGTATTACAATTTCAAGACAATACACTTATGACTAAAGAATAAAATGAAGATATGGTTAAAAACAACAGAAGTGGAGAACAGTGTTATGGATGGAATTTTGAGCCCCCAAATTCATATTCGTATATTGACACCCTAAATTCTAAATTGTCTATATTTGGAGAATGGGACCTTAGAAAATGCAATGGAGGTCAAATGAGATCATGAGTGGTGTCTTAATCTAATATGACAGATGTCCTTATAAGAGGAGGAAGACATAACAGAGAGACACTGACACAGAGAAGAGGCCACGTGAAGACATTTAATTCCATTAAATGTAAATGGATTAAGCACTCTAATTTAAAGGTAGTGTATTAGTCTGTTCTCATGCTGCTATGAAGAAATACCTGTGACTGGGTAATTTATAAAGCCTGTTAACAGTTCCAAAGTCACTTCCACATTTTCAAGTGTCTTTATATCTGCACCCCACTCTTTGCGGTACCAATTTATTGTATTTGTTCGTTCTACATTGCTCACTGCACTCACACTACTAATAAAGACATACTCAAGATGGATAATTTATAAGGAAAAGAGGTTTAATTGACTCATTTCAGCATGCTTGGGGAGGCCTCAGGAAACTTACAATTATGGCGGAAGTGGGAAGCAAACACTCTTTCACAGGGCAGCAAGAAGGAAAATGAGTGCCCCGGGAAACCATCACATTTCATGAAAATGAACTTACTATCATGAGAACAGGATGTGGGAAACAACCCCCACGTTTCAATCACCTCCACCTGGTCCCTCTTGTAACACGTGGGGATTATGGGAACCAGAATTCAAGAGGAGATTTGGGTGGGAACTCGGCAAAATTGTGGAGTGATTGCCAGGCTGAATAAATGTAATACTAAATTTTATAGTCTAAATTTACTAGTTCAACCATTATGGAAAACAGTATGGCAATTCCTCAAGGATCTAGAACTAGAAGTACCATATGACCCAGCCGTCCCATTACTGGGTATATACCCAAAGGATTATAAATCATGCTGCTATAAAGACACATGCACATGTATGTTTATTGCGGCACTATTCACAATAGCAAAGACTTGGAATCAACCCAAATGTCCATCTGTGACAGACTGGATTAAGAAAATGTGGCACATATACACCATGGAATACTATGCAGCCATAAAAAAGGATGAGTTTATGTCCTTTGTAGGGACATGACTGCAGCTGGAAACCATCATTCTCAGCAAACTATCGCAAGAACAGAAAACCAAACACCGCATGTTCTCACTCATAGGTGGGAACTGAACAATGAGATCACTTGGACTCGGGAAGGGGAACATCACACACCGGGGCCTATCATGGGGAGGGGAGGAGGAGGGTTTGCATTGGTACTTATACCTGATGTAAATGACGAGTTGATGGGTGCTGACGAGTTGATGGGTGCAGCACACCAACATGGCACAAGTATACATATGTAACAAACCTACACGTTATGCACATGTACCCTAGAACTTAAAGTATAATAATAATAATAATATAAATAAACAAAAAAAAGAAAGAAAGAACTTTTAGAATTGCCTAGTCAAAAACCCTCATTTATAAAGTGAATAAATAGAACCATAGAGAGTTAGCATGGCTTGTGGAAGGACACACAGCTGCAAAGTTGTAGGTCAATATTTTAACAGAACATGAAAACTCGGGGCTCTTTCAATAACATATATGCTAATAAAACTTTCAAAAACAAAATTTCTGACACAACACCTTGCATGTGTTGTGAAGTCACTTGAACGTCTCTGATGTAGTAAAATGGTAAATGCCACAAGAAAGTTCCACTAGGTCTTGTACTCCATACTTATTTTTCCAAAATGCCTTATAAATACTTTTTTCACCACTCCAACTGTCTACTATGTATATCTCTTCAACATCTTTTAAAATCCTCTCAATAAGATATATCATCATATATGCCAAATATTTACTTAAACTAATATGTCCATTTTTAAATATTTAATGAAAGTAAAACTTTTAACAAAGGTATCATGCTACACTATTATTTCTTATCCTGATGTGTTGGATAAAATTTATATATGCATTTTCTCATTTTTAAACATTTATTTATATTTTTGTATACATAATTATATATATATGTATATTCATTTGGGGACATTAATTTTTCAATAGAGAAAAAATGTGCAATGAAAATTTTAAGAGTTGATTGAAATAAAGCCTTTTTTGAGTTAAAGCCTTTTCTGAGTTCCCTTTCAGCAACAGTATGAGAGCTTCTCCCATATTCACTGTTTCATCTGTGACAGAATGTCTATATAGTATACTTTTTCCATCTATTTTTAAAATTCACTTAAAAAACTGTTTCTTTTTAGTGTCCACCCTAATTATTATAGACAACACATAAGTGTGGCTAACAGTTTTCATGGCAAAATATATAAGAAGAGAACAGATATCCCATAGGGAAACTACTCAACAGAAATGTAAAATATGCTGAGGAAAGTATCAGAAGGAATGCTAACCTAATAACATTGTTACAAATTTAATTATGAATGAGTCATAATCACTTCAGTGCCAAGATTTCCTAAGCACAAGTAAGATAACTTAAGAAATACTTTAATTGACCTTTACTCTTTAAGCAGTTAATGAATTATAAAGTGATATATCAAAGAGATGGTGTTGCAAGAGATATATGACATTTTGGTGAAAATGTGAGAAAATTTACTACTGTCCTAGAAATAGCTAAAAGCAGAAGAGTAAAGAAAAATATCCATAATACCCCAGAATAAAAATTTTAGGTAGTTAATTTGGGACACAGAAAAGAACAAAAGAGGTAAAACCATGTGAAAATATTTATCAATGAAAAATTAAAATATTTAAAGAAATCTTTAAAATATGATATAAAATGAAATAAGTTAAAATGATGAAACAAGGCCCAAATATATACATTATTACAATGAATGTAAATGGATTAAATTTAAAAGTTAAAAGATAAAAATTCACAAATTGCATAAAATGAATGCAAATTCCAGAAATTCACTGTTTACAAGAGGCATGAAAAAGTGTAAAACCAAAAAATTTTAAAGAACTGGGAAAAGACATATGAAACAAATGTTAACTCCAAGATCATGTTTCAATTTAATATCGTATACCAAAACCATCAGATTAAAAGGTAATGGTATAAACCTACAGAAATGACACTAAAATGTTAATGATAAAGAAAAATCAATTTTATGCTGTAAACTACTTATACAATAAGCTCAAAACATGAAGCAAGACTTGATAGAACTATAGAGAAAAACTGAGAAATCTACCATTATGAATTATTTATTTCTTTATTATTCATAAGTCAACAATTTAGTAATAATATAGCAAGGGTGTACAAGATTTATAAAACAAAGTGACAATTTAATCTAATGAAAATATTTAGTCATGAAGTCTTTGCCCATGCCTATATCCTGAATGGTATTGCCTAGGTTTTTTTCTATGGTTATTAGGGTTTTAGGACTTACATTTAAGTCCGTAATCCATCTTGAGTTCTTTTTCATATAAAGTGTAAGGAAGGGGTCGAATTTCAGTTTTCTGCATATGGCTGGTCAGTTTACCCAACACCATTTATTAAATAGGGGATCCTTTCCCCATTGCTTGTTTTTGTCAGATTTGTCAAAGATCAAATTGTTGTAGATGTGTGGTGTTGTTTCTGAGGCCCCTGTTCTGTTTCATTTGTCTATATATCTGTTTTGGTACCACAACCATGCTGTTTTGGTTACTGTAACTTTATAGTATAGTTAAAGTCAAGTAGTGTGAAGCCTCCAGCTTTATTCCTTTTGCTTAGGATTGTCTTGGATACATGGGCTCTTTTATGGTTCCATATGAAATTTAAAGTAGTTTTTCTAATTCTGTGAAGAAACTCAGTGGTAGCTTGATGTGGATAGCATTGAATCTATAAATGACTTTGGGCAGCATGGCCATTTTCATGATATTGATTTTTCCTATCCATGAACATGGAATATTTTTTCATTTGTTTGTATCCTGTCTTATTTCCTTGAGCAGTAATTTGTAGTTGTCCCTGAGGAAGTCCTTCACATCCCTTGCAAATTGTATTCCTAGGTATGTTATTCTCTTTGTAGCAATTGTGAATGGGAGTTTACTAATGATTTGGCATGCTGTTTGTCTATTAATGGGGTATAGGAATGCTTGCGATTTTTGCACTTTGATTTTGTATCCTGAGAATTTGCTGAAGTTGCTTATCAGCTTAAGGAAATTTTGGGCTGAGACATGAGGTTTTCTAAAGATACAAACATGTCATCTGCAAACAGAGACAATTTGACTTCCTCTTTTCCTAACTGAATACCCTTTATTTCTTTCTTTTGCCTGATTGCCCTGGCCAGAACAAATACAAAAAGTAATGGCAACAAAAGCCAAAATTGCCAAATGGGATCTAATTAAACTAAAGAGCTTCTGTGCAGCAAAAGAAACTATCATCAGAGTGAACAAGCAACCTACAGAAAGGGAGAAAATTTTTGCAATCTATCTATCTGACATAGGGCTAATATCCAGAATCTACAAGGAACTTAAATAAATTTACAAGAAAAATAAACAGCTCCCTCAGAAAGTGTGCAAAGGATATGAACAGGCACTTCCCAAGACATTTATACTGTCAACAAACATATGGAAAAAGCTCATCATCCCTGTTCATTAGAGAAATGTAAATGAAAACCACAATGAGATACAATCTAACACAAGTTAGAATGTTGATCATTAAACAGTCAGGAAACAACAGATGTTGGAGAGGATGTGGAGAAACAGGAATGCTTTTACACTGTTGGTGGGTGTGTAAATTATTTAAACCGTTGTGGAAGACAGTGTGGCGATTCCTCATGGATTTAGAATCAGAAATACTATTTGACCCAGCCATCCCATTACTGGGTATATACCCAAAGGATTATAAATCATGCTACCATAAAGACACATGCACATGTATGTTTATTGCAGCACTATTACCAATAACAAAGACTTGGAACCAAACCAAATACCCATCAATGATAGACTGGATAAAGAAAATGTGGCACTTATACACCATGGAATACTATGCAGCCATGAAAACAAATGAGTTCATGTCCTTTGCAGGAACATGCATGAAGCTGGCAACCATCATTCTCAGCAAACCAACACAGTAACAGAAAACCAAACACAGCATGTTCTCACTCATAAGTGGGAGTTGAAGAATGAGAACACATGGACACAGGGAGGGGAACATCACACTCCTGGGCCTGTTGGGGGGTAGGGGACTGGGGGGGGATAGCATTAGGAGAAACACCTAATGTAGGTGATGGGTTGATGGGTGCAGCAAATCACCATGGCGCATGTATACCTATGTATCAAACCTGGACGTTCTGCACATGCATCCCAGAACTTAAACTATAATAATAATAAAAAAAGAAAATCAGGAGGTAACATTTAAGCTGAGACCCATAAGATTACAAGAATCCAACTATGCTGAAAGTCACAGAAATAGTGTGTTCAGACAGAATTGTCAACATGTGCATAGGCCACATAGCAGAGCTTGCTGTATTTCTCTCAAGAGAAAATATGTATATATGTGTGACTGTATTTGTGTACACAAATAGGTTGGTAAACATCTATATAATGAAAGCTATCTAAATTGGCATAATATAAAAGCATGGGCTCTGGAATTAAACAGCCCAGGGGCAAATCCTGCCACTTACAATTAGCAGCAAAGGTTGTTCTGCAACTCAATGCTTAGTATCAACTCTTTCTTCTGTCAAATGAGGCTTGTTATATACATGCAGCAGGACTCTTGTGGGGATTAAATGTGATTATGTATGTTAAGTATCTAGCAAGATAGTAGAATAAATACTATATGATTTGAAAAAAAGAAAATATTTAGTCTTCTCTGTCCAGCAATTAGAATGAATGTGTATCTTTATTAACACTCATGGAACATTTACAATAATGAGTTATTTACAAGATAAAATTCCTCAAAACATAAATAATAGTTGTCAAAAATACAATCTTTCACTATAATACAGCAGTTATAATTAACAAAAAGATAAATTTTAAATCATCATATATTTGGAAAGAAAAAAATACATGCTACATAAGTAATTAAAAATAAATCATAATTAAATAATGTAAAAACATGGAGCAAATAGAGTGAATTAAAATTACAGTGTAAACAGCACATATGTGGGGTTTGAGATGTAATAATAGTTGTGCATTATGGCAAAATTTGTAGTCTTGCATGACTATACTGAAAGGACAGAAATTAACATAATGAGCTTAGTGTCCATCATTAATTAGTAGAAAAAAACAGGATGAACCCAAATGAATGGAATGATAGATTTAGGAATAAAACCAGAAACTAATAACTTACAAAATAAAGATACTGTACAGAAAACAACAAAGCCAACAGTTTCTTCACTGTAAAAGCTGACAATATCAACAAATCTCTGGCAGTGCTTATCAAGAGAAGAGAAAAAAGTAATAAAAACTATTTTGAATAAAAATAGATACATATATATGGGCAAAAGATATTAGACAATAATAATAGAATATCAATAACAGTATACCAAATAGTTTTAAAATGTAGATAAAAGGTACAAATTTCTTGAGAAATTCTTCCTACTAAAAAGGCTCTACATGAATGAAAAGATTGAAGTTTTCTATAATAATTAAAGAAACTGATGTCAGGATTAAAATTTTTCTGGATGGAAAACATCAGGCCCAGAAAGTTTCATAAGAAAATTCTATTAACCTTTCAAGGAACAGATTATCCCAATTCTATTTAAACTTTTCCAGAAAGGAGGATAAAAAGGAAATGTTCTTCAATACATTCCAAGAAGCCAGCATAAACCTAATACACATATTATCCTAAATGTAGAAATTTTAGAAGACTTATTATCATAAATATATCAATTTGCTACAAATTGACCTGTATATTTCATGAAATTCCAAGAAAAATCATCTTTTAATTAATTTTATAATTATTATAAAATTTACATTAAGAGTTATAATTCTAAGAAAACAGAATACATCCAAAGAATAACCAAAGGAGAATTTTCATATAAGATTTTAAGCTTTTCTATGAAGATATAGTTTATAAGTTGACTGAGAAGAGAGAGAGAAAGAGAGTTAGAGAGCCAATTAACTGACCTACCTATGTAGGAAACTTTTGTATATGTTAGAGCTGTCAGTTCAGATAAGCACTAAAAGAAAAACTTTTCAATTAGTGGAGTTGGAAAAAAATGGTTTTCTTAAAAATATAGCATTAAATCCTATCAACACTATATGTTATATTCAACTCCAGATGCATTACAGAGTTATGGATCTAAACTCTTAGTAGAAAATAATTTAAAAATTGGAGAATAAAAATATGCATGACTTTCAATCTGTGTATTCATTTGTAAATAATGATATCTTTTCACTGAGCAGTGGTTTGTAGTTCTCCTTGAAGAGGTCCTTGACATCCCTTGTAAGCTGGATTCCTAGGTATTTTATTCTCTTTGAAGCAATTGTGAATGGAAGTTCATTCATGATTTGGCTTTCTATTTGTCTATTACTGGTGTTTAAGAATGCTTGTGATTTTTGCACATTAATTTTGTATCCTGAGACTTTGCTGAAGTTTCTTATCAGCTTAAAGTTCTTTCTAACATTAAATGCTCTTGATCTATGGCTGCAGTTTTTAGTCTTACACCCAAGCTCACTGAAATTGAATATATCATATTTTAAAATATTTGCTGGCCAGGCACAGTGTCTCATGCCCGTAATCCCAATACTTTGTGAGGCCCAGGCCGGTGGATCACGAGGTCAGGAAGTCGAGACCATCCTGGCTAACACGGTGAAACCCCGTCTCTACTAAAAATACAAAAAACTAGCCGGGCGAGGTGGCGGCGCCTATAGTCCCAGCTACTCGGGAGGCTGAGGCAGGAGAATGGCGTGAACCCGGGAGGCGGAGCTTGCAGTGAGCTGAGATCTGGCCACTGCACTCCAGCCTGGGTGACAGAGCGAGACTCCGTCTCAAAAAAAAAAAAAAAAAAAAAAAAAAAAAAAAGCTGTTTGTCTGAATTGAAAAATTCATGATTTTCCTGCAACTGTTTGTAATTATGTCTAGAACAGATTGATATTTTAGGAATTCTTGTCTTAAAAATATGTGATCTTAGAGCTTGTGGTAGTAATGATAATGTTTATGTTTTAGATTCAACTTTGAAGCAAGCTTGTAAAGACTGTCTGATGTAAGCTTTTCTACTTTGGGAAATATAGAGGGAGCTGGGAATTAATAAAATGTTATAGATGTTGAATTCTAAACTTTTCAAGCAGGGAGGAAGTTAAGGTTAAATGCGATAATGCACTGGAGAGCACTTTGATCTCTTTAGAGGAAAGTTGTCATGCAAATTATTATGTTTTTGTTGTTCCTCATTTTATGCTGTTTATACGTATAAGCACACCACTTAATATGTTTTTGTAAGTACCTATTTTTCTAGAAGGAGAATTATTTCCTCAATGCCAGACAATCTAAGATTGGTGTTTTCCCAATATTTTAATTTTGGTGTATGTTGGTTTTTGTAGCTATGTATAACATCTGTAATCCCAGCACTTTGGGAGGCTGAGGTGGGCAGATCACGAGGTCAGTAGTTCAAGACCAGCCTGGCCAACATGGTGAAACCCCATCTCTACTAAAAATTAGTTGGGTTGATGACAGGTGCCTGTAATTCCATCTACTTGGGAGGCTGAGGCAGGAGAATCTCTTGAAACTGGTAGACGGAGGTCGCAGTGAGCTGAGATCATGTCACTGCATTCCAGTCTGGGCAAAAAGCGAAATTCCATTCTCAAAAGAAAAAATAAAAAAAGAGAGAGAGAAAAAAAACATATGCTCACAGAGGATATTTGAATATACATGATTTTCTTATCTTCAGAAAATTCTACATACTAGTAGTAAAGTAAGAGTTGACTATTAATTTTCCAAGAGAATTTGCAAAAGAAATTCATTTATTCTGTAAGCTCCCTTAATTAAATTATTATAAATCCAAGTATCAAAATTTGTTCAATTGAAAAACATATTTACAGGTATTTCAGAGATATCCTTCATCTAAAAAGGTATTACATCCATGAATTACTCTGGCACATGCACTAAAGTCTTCTTTATAGAATGGTTTTAATCTCTGCTTCTTACCTTTACTGCCAAAGAAATATTACACAACACACTTCGAGTATAGAAATAAAACAAGACAAAATTATATTCATACTCTCTAATGTAAGTGAGCTAACATGATTCACTCTGTCAGCTGTTATTCTGCATAAACGTCAGAGATTCCCAATCCTCTTTCATCTGCAAAGTTTGATTTCTCACTGATTCCCACTGAAATTTATCTCCCTCTAATTCAACTTAAATATCTTGATATAATTTAGTGATACAATGTTTAAAATATGTAATCTGAAACCCAATAGCATAACTAACAGTAGTACTATGCTGTATAATTTTTGGTAATGAATTTACCCATCCATGTTCATTCACCTACTGAAAGAGAAAGAGAAACATTATACTAGACTAATGAGACAACACAACGTTAAAGTCCCTTTTAGTTTGAGAACCTCACCCTCTGATAGTCTCATGATGTATATATGAATAAAAGTGTATATAATTGTGTGTGTATATATATATATGGCCACAAATGCTGGGATAAAGATATGAACTAAGTACCATCGTACGTATGTGTCGTGGCTCAGAAAGCAATACTCCAATGTTTACTGTTTTGGCATGCCGAGTACTTCAAACTAAAGGAGATTGGAAGACCTTAGAAGCAGCCTTAAAAGTTTCTCTCTGACCTTCTCCTTCCCTCTGTCTCCCATCCTCTTTTCACCCCCAAAGTGTGTGATGGAAACCAGAATTTCTCTTCCCACTGTGAGTCAGGACATTATCCTTAGCAAAGTAACTCAAACAGAAAACCAAGTACTGCATGTTCTCACTTGTAAGTTGGAGCTAACACATGGACACAAAGAAGGGACAACACATACTGGGGTCTATGAGAGGAGGGAGAGGTTCAGAAGAAATAACTGTTGGGTACTAGGCTTAGTAACTGGGCAATAAAATAATCTGTGCAATAAAAAAAAAAAAAAAAGAAATCAGAATCCCTCTCTCCAGAACAAGCCATAAAACCCAGAAAGGTCAATTTCTCCTATCTTCCTTAAAGAGCCTCATTCTAGAGGGACCTGTCCCATACCCAGGAGGACAGAATGGTACACGGAAGAATCAGGAGGAATCTGAGCAATCAGGCCTCACTGCACTGAGTTTCCCCTTCAGTCTATTACTATTAGATTATGCCCTATGCTCCCCTCACATTGCGACATGGCTGTCTATTCTACATCATTTCTAAGCATAAAAACACATGGTCATACCTGGGTGTTTGGGTCTTGACTTCTGAAGGCTCCCATGTTACATTAAACTTTGATTAAAGAAATTTGTTATGCTTTACTCTTGTTAATATGTGTTTAATTATAAGAGTATCAGCCATAACCCTTTTGTTGCTTGAGGAATATATTATACATTTTCTACCCCTTTATATGTGTATTGAGGAAACCAAGACAGAAGTCCTTCTTCACTTAGAATATTATATAAGTTGTCCTTAATCAGATTTTACCAATTGTCTTAGTCTATACAAGCTGCCATAACAATTTATCATAGAATGGGTAACTAACAAACAATAGAAATTTACTTCTCATAAGTCTGAAGGCTGGGAAGTTCAAAAATAAGGCAGATTCAGTTTCTAGCAAGGGTTTGCTTTCTGGTTCATAGATGGCAACTTCTAGCTATTTCCTCACATGGTAGAAAGGATAAATGAGCTCTCTGGGAGTCCTTAAAAATGTGGACAAAAGATATCCTCATCTAAAATATATTCCTCTGGTACCAGTATACATTTGCACGTGTTTATGAATATCAAGATGTGTGCACTGATTTTGGCTTCTGCTTTTGGAATTTGTAATAATCCATTTTCACATCACTAATAAAGACATACCAGAGACTTGGTAATTTATACAGGAAAGAGGTTTAATTGACTCACAGTTCAACATAGCTGGGAAGGCCTTAGGAAACTTACAATCATGGTGGAAGGGGAAGCAAACACATCCTTCTCAAGACGGCAGCAAGAAGTGCTGAGCGAAAGGGGGAAAGCCCTTTATAAAATCATCAGAGCTCATGAGAATTAACTCACTATTATGAGAAAAGCATGGGAAAAACCACCCCTATGAGTTGATTATCTCCACTTGGCCCTCCCACGACACGTGGGGATCATGGGATCTACAATTCAAGATGACATTTGGGTAGGGACACAACCAAACTATATCAGAGCTTATTTGACAAATCACAGACTACCTTCGTCCTTGTTTCGGCAAACAGTAGTTTTCATGTAACAAGTTTTGGGGAAAGATGTATTTCCCTCCAGTAAGTGTTCTTGATGTCAGCCAGATGCTTTACTTGGTTTATGTAAATGGCACCTAGCTGCTACAGCTTCTGTTTCTACAGCTTAAGCATTTTGCATTGATTCTGAGGAACCAATTTCATTTCACTCACTATCATGATGGTTTTGATGAAATAATCATTTTACACTTAGCCCCTGAGGTGACATTGGATCTGCCCATTTCATAACACTATGCTGTTTTCTTTATTTCAACAATAAAACTCTCCTCTAGCAATAGTTTATGGATGTACATGGTTAGCCACTTTGTCCTGAATATCATATATTTCATCAAAGCACAGTGGAGGAAATGATTAATCTTGTACTATGACTTAGAAAAGGTTTCATAGGGAGGTGCCATGAGTTAGAGCTTGAAAACCAATGATGGCCAGGCGCGGTGGCTCAAGCCTGTAATCCCAGCACTTTGGGAGGCCCAGGCGGGCGAATCACAAGGTCAGTAGATCGAGACCACGGTGAAACCCCGTCTCTATTAAAAATACAAAAAATTAGCCGGGCGCGGTGGCGGGCGCCTGTAGACCCAGCTACTCAGGAGGCTGAGGCAGGAGAATGGCGTGAATCCGGGAGGTGGAGCTTGCAGTGAGCCGAGATTGCGTCACTGCACTCCAGCCTGGGCGACAGAGCGAGACTCCGCCTCAAAAAAAAAAAAAAAAAAGAAAAGAAAAGAAAAAAAGAAAACCAATGATGTGCTTTCCAGCAAAGGAGGCACAGAATACTGCATGATCATTCTACAGAGGCAATGCACAATAAGAGATAATTCAAGAAAGCACGGCACTGTTTCTTACCTAAACATGCATAATATTTTTCCTTTCCCTTAGGGTGTTTAGAGAAATGTCTAACATTTGGAAAAGGGGAAGAAGAACCACACATTTCTGATTTGTGGGCCTTCACACATGCTACCCCCTCTGCTTGGAACAGTTTAATCTTTTTCCGACATAATAGTCTTGCCCCACCTCCTCCAGACACATCCTTTAGCTCTGAATTTGGTGGTCACTTCTTACAATCATCTATCCATGGCCTCAATTCCCCATATCTACAACAGGGCATGTCATCTGTGCTTCTAAAGCATCCTGTGTTTTCTATTCAATAGCATGGACCTCATGATACATATATATACATTTTTACTTGCGTGATTTCCACCATACTGTAAGAGAAGGAACTATGTTCATGTTATTATTATGGTACAACCAAATGCCTACCTCTAATGGCCTACAGTAGCATTTCTAAAACCTATAAAGGTTCAGGGTCAACAAGAGTTACTTATATTGGCAAAGCCTCTACAAATACTTTATAAGTGGATAAATGAATGCATATATGCATGAAAAATGAAAGAAGACAAACTTTTAATTTTTAATATCAAGTTTATTTCCAGTCCAACCCAATTCTTTGTCAGGACTGATGCCATCATTATTAGTAGTAATAAACCAAGGAGTATTTCATCTTATAGTGACAGAAATGGTAGCTGGAACTTCAGCTCTAGGGATATGCAACAAAATGCATGTCCTCTTCACCACCATATTCTGTTCCAGGAAAAATTTTGTCTTTGTAGCCATCATCAAGATTTATATTCAACTGTTCTGAATGCAGATATCAAGTTTTTCTTATTATATTTTGCAAAGAAGGCAAGAAGGTGACTACCTTAAGAATATGGATCCACTCTAAATAAGGAATATAAAGCCTGCTAATGAAAAAGTTGGTTCTCTTCTGTCATGTGTTCAACCTATTAGGGTATTGGAGAAAAAGAAAACACAAGGAATGATAGGACATGTGATTACTGAGAAATAAATAGTAATTTTTAGTGCACTGATGTTTTCTGGGGAGAAGAAACAACACCCCAAAATATGACCATAGAAAACCAGAATATGCCACTCTAAAATATGCCTCTTTGGCATATCGATTATTTGGGACTGGTTATTTTGGGAAACTTCAGACATAGGAGTAGTTCTGAGAAATAGCCCTTTTATAAGATAAATTTGCCTGTATAAATGAAAAGGCCCTTTGTGATGGTCTTTCTGCACTCCCTTTCTGAACCAGGAAAAGAAAGACAGTATCAATAGCGAGTCTTAATGGAGAAAGCTGGGACTTAAATCTGCGTAACAAACTCTGACTTAAAGGCGCTTTCTGTGGCCATCTTGTCTGATTAGGACCTTCCCCCACAGCCATCTTGCTTTGTTTCAGAAAACAAAATGGTGATATTTAGCCTGAAGTTTAAAAGCTTTTTTGAGATCTACTATAGCAATTTCCTTTTTTTCTCTCTTTTCCCTTATGTATACATGAGGTCTATGTGCGAATAAACTTCTGTTTTCTTTTTTTTTTCTTGTTAATTTGCCTTTTGTTACATGGAGTCCCAGTTAAGAACTATGAAGGTAGGAAGAAAACATTCATTTTTAACCTACCAGTGTTAATGAGAAAATTTAACACATCAGTCTGATTGTTTAGGTTGGGCCAGATGTGTGTTCTAGTGTCCCCTGTATTACTGTGCTGAGTTTGTAGCAACGCAAGATCAGTAATGGGAAATGATCAGTCCTAAATAATATGAGCAGAGATAAATTAGACAGGTAAAATAGTTTCACTCATGTTGGAGGAAATATTGAAGTTGTACTCAAGCAGTTATTAAGTTAGGTGTTTTGGTAAGCATATTTTGTTTTGGAAAAATAATATTTCATTCTCTAAATGCAATAAAGTAGTTGGAAAAACATTTGAATTTAATTCCTGAGCTGATTGGATTCTCTGGGAGCTAGAAGCTTAGAAGTAGTAAGCAATGCAAAAGATTCACAGGCATTTCTATCCGTGAAGAGAAAGAAAATGAAATATAATTAGACAAGGAGAGCCATCAGATCAAGATGCAGGCCTAACCAAATCTGTTAAAGCATGGTAAAGCTCTACAGCAAAGCCTGCCTGCTAGAAAAGTCCCACATTGGATGGACATCACTAGGATCTTAAACTACTTGTGCAGTCATTGTGTAGGGATTGTCCCAAGAATATCATGACCTTGAAGGCTGAGGTGGATCCTGCAGAACCGACATTTGGAGGCATCCTATTGACTATTGACTTACCTCCTTTGCAACTGAACAGCAATTATTTGTTTTTTAGAGAAGATCTGAGTGGCTTATATCTATATCTGCCACAGTTCCTACTTTAGTTTTTTTTTTTACGATTTGTGTTTCCTTTGCCATTTCATTCTAACACAGTGATAGAATGCAGTGAATGTATAAGAAAGTTTCATGAATATTAATCTTGAAACTTTAAAGCAAAGACATCAATAAATTTTCTCATAGTCAACATAAAATATTAGCTGGAAACTTTTGCCATTTGACAAACATAAAACAATACATTGTTTAATAATCTTTATTTCTGATGGTAATTTTTAAGAATCTAACATATTTAATTTATTGAGATAATTAATTTTTATGACATTCCCCAATTATACATTCTATTTATTTAATTTTTATACCCCATATAACATTCTGGCAATACCGAATCAATCACATTTTTATGCTTCGAGTGCAACAGCAATAAATCTTTGAATAATTTATAAAATGTATCTCTTAATTTTCTGTTTAGATGACATGAAATGAGTGTAGAAAAAAGCACAAATGAAAAAATAGCTACGGCAGAAAAATATTTTGAGACAAATATTCAAAACTAAATGATATTTGGATTACATGTGTTTTTAATAGCATTAAGCCAGTAAACATTTTAAAAAAGACTTTTTAATTCAATTTGCTAGATAGTTTTGTGGTTTGGGATATTTCTAAAGAGTACTAAAAGAAATAGACATGTAGGTAATGGAAAAACAAACGTTAACACTTTCTTGGTGAAAAATCCTCTAAGTCCCAGAGTTTGCCATTTCTTTATTCTGATTATCTGATCTTAGAATACTCCTGATTTTTATTTCTCTTTTTAATAAATATTATGTTTTGCTAATTTTATATTAGAATTATTAAAATAATATTTATAGCAAAATATTGTTTCCCTCAAAATTTCTTCAGTTTTTAAATAGAGTCATGTTTTAGCAAAAATGTTCTGTAATACTAGTAAATATTTTTATCCATTTTTGACTAGATGTCTTGAAAGCATATTATTAACACTGGTTTGTATTAATGTATACTGTGCCAGACTTTGCAACTCATCACTTAACACATGTTCTCTTATTTAATCATTCCATGAATGCTATGATATTAGTCTTATTTTCATTTTATCAGTGAAGAAACTATAGCACGTAAAGTCAGGTAACTTGCACCAATTCACTACGTAGTAAATAATAGAGTTAGTAGGTCAACCAAGGTTTGTCTAGTCTGTAGCCTAAGCTCTCTCAGCAACACTATCTAAGTATATTGCAAGCATTTTTTCATGTATTCAACTACATACGCATGAAATCACATTTGCTAACTGAAAGTGAAAGAGGAAGCCAACAGCAGCCCTGATGCTTGAAAAGTAGTAATGAAGTGACCAAGGAGTATAAAGGTACTAGTCTGACATCTAGAAGCAGGAATAATAATATCAACATTATACTTTTTTGTGAAGATTAAATGAGAGTAGCAGGTAAAATAAGCAGAAGTGCTTCTCAATATTCCTGATGTGAAGTAGTCATTCAAAATGGTAGTTTTATTCCTATCAATATCCTTTTTGTGTAGGCAAAGGCACAAAAGACAGATCTTTAGTTGTAGCTTAAAAGATACCAAGTTAGATTTTAGCCAGAAAACATGGGAGTTTAGAGGACAGGTAAATCTTTATCTACTATGCTATAGATTAAAATTAGGAAATAAGCAGCAGACTACAAAATTATAGTGAAGAGGTGCTATCTTTGTGAAGTAGGTAAAATTGTGGAGTCAGCCAAAAGAATTTAATTATAAAAGAGTTGCTCACTTCGTATTTGAGATAAAAGTTTAACCCAAATGCTTATAAATTTCAGAATCTTTAACTTTACCATTTTCTTATAACACCTAAAATTTTGAGAGATTTCCTAAGTGCTTCCCTACTGGAATAATGAATTTAGAGAGTGTTCATGTACAAATATGCTTTTTCTGAAATATTGAAATATTGGTAAAACTTGATTAAGACTCTTGGTGACAAGGTAAAACTCACAGTTCGGCCTAAGCAATAAGAGAGAAAAAATACGTATCAAAATGAGAAATAAAAGTCAAAATTATAAGTATTTGCAAAAAAAAAGTTTACTTACAAAATATGAGCCTCAAATGAAAAATCATTAGAACCTAAATGACAGTATAGTACGAAGAGTTCAGACTACAGAGACAGATATACTTGGATTTGAATTGTATCCCCCTCTGCTGCTGGTTGTCAGAAAACAATAACTTCAGCCTCAGTTTGCCATTTACTAAAATGGAGATAATATTACAGATTTTTTGGTAAGATTTAAATGAAAGAATACACGAAAAGAATATGATTCATTATACAACAGATAATAGGTTCTTGGTAAATGTAAATACACGTACTCACAAAGTAGATATGCGATCATCAGTCCAAATTAATTCGTTTCTTATATGCTATTATTATTCTATGAGAAAGTGTAATTTAGAAGTATAAAGTGTTCACATAACACCAAAAGTTTGAAACATATGTGAATACAGTTTTACAACTTTTTCACAGCCTAAACAATTTATCAAACCTAAATGCATGTATAGTACAACAAATGTATTTATTAGTGTACTTATTGCAACGTTATTGTAGAAAAATAGAAACAATCTGATATCTCTCAATAGGGGAATGATTTTTGATATATGCATAATACAGAATTATATGCACAGCATGGGATTGTTTAAAAATACATTGTTAAATATAAATTAATAATTTGTCATAGTAGAAAAATTGAGATTACATAAATGTCTAAAATAAGAAAATCATTATTAACCTTCATATATTGATGATACAAAAGTATATACGCCATGACATGAAAGTTTAAGATATACTGTTTTTATAAAAAGATTGTGAAATAATATACATGAAATAACACTATTTTTTGTTTGCATTTTTGTTAAATGTATACACACACACAGAGACACACACACGCCTCCTTAATAGTGATCCACCGTGGAATAGAATCTTGGGAGAGGCTGGAAACAAAGAGGGACCTTCAGGCTTTTACTTTATATTATTTGGTATTACTTGATTATTTTTCAAAAACAACTTTCTGCTGTTATTTAGGGGTAAGAAAAATAATAGCTGCTATAAACATTTTTTCTTACAAATCAGTGCTTTAAATCATCTGTCCCTCTTGCTCAACTTTTTTTAAAGACTGACTTTTTTAGAACAGTTTTAGAATCACAACAAAATCGAGACGAAGGTAGAGATTTCCCATATACCACCTGATAGGAACGTCTCCCAACTTATCAACATCCCCCACCAGAATGATGTATTTATTACAATCCATGAACCTACATTGACATATCCTTATCATACAAAACCCATCATTTACCTTAGAGTTCACTCTTGATGTTGTACATTCTGTGGGTTTGGTCATATGTATAATGACATGTATCCACCATTGCAGTATTATACAGGGTATTTTCACTGCGCTAAAAATTCTCTTTCCTAGCCACCCCTGATCTTTTTATTTTACCCATAGTTTTGCCTTTTCCACAATGTCATATAGTTGGAATCATATAGTACATAGACTTTCAGATTGGCTTATTTCACTACATTTATATTAGTCTGTTTTCATGCTGCTGATAAAGCATACCTGAGATTGGGAAGAAAAAGAGGTTTAATTGTACTTACAGTTATACATGGCTGGTGAGGCCTCAGAATTATGGCGGGAGGCAAAAGGCACTTCTTACATGGTGGCTGCAAGAGAAATATGAGGAAGAAGCAAAAGCAGAAACCTCTGATTAACCCACCAGATCTTGTGAGACTTAATTTACTGTCATGAGAATAGCACAGGAAAGATCAGCCCCCATGATTCAATTACCTCCCCCTGGGTCCCTTCCACAATATGTGGGAATTCTGGGAGATATAATTCAAGTTGAGATTTGGGTGGGGACACAGCCAAACCATATCAATATTCTATGTGTTTAACTTTCTTTTATGTTTTTTCACGGCTTCATAGCTCATTTCTTTTTAGTATTGAATAATATTCCATTATCTATATGAGCCAATTTACTTATCTGCTCACCTACTGAAGGTTGCCTCCAAGTTTTGGCCATTATGAACAAAGCTGCTATAAATATCAACATGTAGGTGTTTGTGGAGATGTAAGTTTTTCAGCTCCTTTGTATAAATACCAAAGAGATGATCAACATTTAGATTGTTCTTTATCAAATTATATTCTCAGAGATGTTTAATGAATTGAATCAGATTGTCCTTTCAAGAAAACAGAATATTGATATTTTTCCCTAAGTTCACAGGAAAATAAAAGTTACTAAATAAATGTTTCTCAATTTTGTGTTAGTTCTGATTATACTAGCAAATCAGTATCAGAAGTAGAGTTCCCAGATGGAACCTTGGATTAGGGTTCAAATTTAACTGTGTTGAAAAATGTGTTAAGAAGTTGCATCATGTGATTAGTGCATGGCTTTATTCATAGAAAATGCTTAATAAAGAGCAGGTATAAGCATTATATTTAATCGTATGAGAATTACCTTTGATCTTACACAAAACAGTGACATAAAAGCAATGAGGTTTGTAGCAAAACTTCTGTTTCCTTTTCTGGAGTGTAGAGCTACCGCTGGAAGGAGGCTGTTCAGCCAGAGGCTCTGCTTTCTCTAGCACCTGGGCACCTGTGCCTAGGTTACATGTTCTTGCCAATAAAATGTGTAATAGTTTTGTGTTTCACTTATTGCCTGAATCTTTGAAGAAATGTTTTCACTGGTCTCTCTTGCTCTTCCTGCTAACTCAATTAAGGAGATTCCAAGAGAGGCTTTCTCAGCTGGAACTCTTGGCTAAACCATAGAACACAGTAAGTAATTTGATTGACTGTTTTCTCAGTTCTCCTTGGGATTCACATAACTATGGTTGTTAGAGGTCTAGGAGAGAAGTTAATTCATTACATACAATGGATGCTTTAGAACATTCTGGTTTAATTGCCTGGAGAATTTCTTCCCTAGTGAGACAGGTTGAGGGGTATGGAAACACAAGATGCAAGTAATGTGGCCACCTGAATCACAATATAGATGAAAGGAGCTCACTACCAACCAGAATCTGTGTTAGATACTTACATAAAAGAAAAATAAATTTCTAATTTATTAAACCATTGGAAAACTGGTGTTTTTTAATAGCAACAAGTATTATCTAAAGTAATACAAACAATATGTTTTTGGACCACAATTCTGTATAATTGCTTACAAAATCAATAAGCAGAAATTGAACACGTGTATAATCCCAGCTTTGAAATTAGAACTGGGATTAAACTATAAGACACAGTTATATTCTAAGTTAAATTTGAGATATTTATGAGAGAGATAGTAGAAATATATACATTAAAATGATTCTTACGTACTTTACTATTTCTCAAGAAAAGATAATATAGTTTAGAGGCTTAATAATTATTAGCAAGAAAATATATACTAATAATCATGTGTAGCAATTACACAATGTAATAAAACTGTAATAAAGATAAATATGTGCATGTATTGTACAATTAAAGAGATTACAGAAATTCTCAATAAGGGAAGCTGCTTATGTCCCATTAAACTTCAAGGTGAACTGTTATTAGAATGCAGACCATTTCTCATAAACATTCATGGCCATTACAGAAAACATAATCACTATCTGTGTTCAGAGATAATTTTATCTTTGTATTAAGAGGATAATACTTTTGCTCATTCATTCAAAACATTTAAAAATGTTTTGAATATTTTATTCTTGTCATTGTTTTAGCCACAAAGTAATTATTTAAGTATTCCCTTAGATTTTATTGGAGAACGTTACAATATTGTTGTATAAAACCAATGCAATAATTCTGTTATGTGTCATGAGAACCTCTTTTATAAGAATGTACAGAGAATATTCCTTTTCTGTCTTAGTAGAAGAAAGCCCTACCCTTGAGAAACTGATTTGTTTTACGTTACAAAACTTATGAAGCTTGTGATGATCCCATTTTCCATGAAAGCCCTACCTTTGAGCAACTGATTTGTTTTATGTTATGAAACCTATGAACTTTGCAGGAGATTTCATTTCCCATTTTTTCTTATTTATCTAGGAATCCCAGAGTGAAATTGTGGTCAATCTCTAGCAGCAGGTACAGCAAATTGATATATTTCTAAACGGTTTTGCCAAATATTCTTTTCAATATACTTGTTCAACATTTAAAACACTTGTAAAGTGTTTTAAGTGTTTGTCAGGCAGATACATGGAATCAGCACAAATAAAAATTATCTAAAAATTAATAACATGTGCTGCTCTGCATTGTATTTATCTTTTATTTTTAAAGTGCATTTATTTAATTGTTTTTAATAAATTATTCAATAAGTGTCTCTGAGTCCCTATTTTGGGGATACAATGGAAAACAAAAAAATATTCTTCAATATGACAGAATCTGGAATCTAGTGGAGGAGATATTAAACACATAATTACATAAATAAACACATAATTATAAGTTTTGATAAAATATTAAGCAAAATGTATGACTTTGTGAACACCTCCTATAGGGGACCTCGTTCAAAAAGACTCCGTTTGAAGAAGCTGGGAACTCTGATGTTTAAAGAGAACTTTTAAATCATATTTCCTATTTGAAGCTGTACACACGGATGTTAAAATTATTTATAATCATCCAGGAATTGGAGTGAAGATGACTCTGTCCAGGAGTTAAAATATTCAGTGAGGAAGGTAGAGTGACTAGGAGGTGTGGAAATGATTATGAAGAAGGTAAAGTGAACCTAAGGAAAGAAGAATATTTAGAAAGAGAGAAATAGTAATGGTCTACAGGCAGAAATAAAAATGTTACAGGCTCAAATTTGTAATTCTGAAACTTTAGGAACATTTCAGAGAAAAGAACACAGTTGGAGTTTTACAGAAAAGCAAGATGTTAATTAACTGCATTTCATTAAAGATAGGGAGCATATTTTCAGAATGGTATGACTATTTACCTTTTTAGAATTCTTAACCTCTATAAATCCAATAATTTATAACATATTCCTTCTCTAACATGAATCAGAAGTGGTTCATAGTATTGACAATAACAAATTTTTAAAAAGCTATCATATATAAAGTGACTATAAAATTTATCATTCAAATTGAAATAAAATTAAGTGGGACTCTTCCATGAGTCTGTATTATCAGCCTCTATGACAGACTGATCATATACATCCTTAGCTGAAAACAAACAAAATTATTTAAGTCCAATGAGCTAACTTTATTTTGATTTCTGGATTTTGCCAGTAAATGTTTCCTAAGGCAGGAGTTTAGAACATATATTTTAAATAACACACTGGTTATAACATAAGAAATTCACTAACTTTTTCATCAAATGGGTTCTGCTTATGGGTAAAATTGAGCCATGAAATATGGTAGAAAATGCCTATACTAATGCAATATACAGAACAACAGTTGGACATCTCCAAATTACTGTATAAACTTTACTCATCTTCCCCATTAACTTTTATACTGCATCTTCTGAAATTTTTAAGTTAGGATCAAAACTATCCTGCTGTATCATTCCTGCTGGCTTAATGTCTTTCCCACAGTCCTAAACTCCGGCATCATCCTTGGTTACTTTGTTATCTGAATCAATGACTCATGTTGCATTTTGACCTCAAGGTCACTGACTCACCCATCTCCAAGATGATTTTCTTTCACTCATCCTGATCTATAACGATGCTCAACTTTGCCATTATCAGCAACTTCACCTTATGATTATTAGCCAGCCATGAAATTCCACTTTCCAACCATTGACCACTCACAGAGTCAACAGAGCTTCTCATTTCCAGCCATTTCCTGAATTACTGCCATTACCACACTTAGATGTCACCCAAACCTTCATTTGCATCAATTTCACTACTTTCTCACCTAGTTTCCCTTTATTTCTATTCACTTTACTAGATTTAATGGTTCATTACTCTAAGAATTTCTTCATGAGTACTTTCATTTGCTTTAACCCTCTCTTTCTTTTTTGAATTTGTTTTCAAAACTCCAACATGAATAGTGTCTAACAGCTGCACTTTCAATGTGTGAGTAAAACCATCCTGAACAGCTGAAAGAAATCATATAATTGAATTGAATAGTTTCAGTTAAATTAATAATTATCATCAATAGAGGCCACAAACTGGTATTTAATAGCATCAAGCGTGCCTATTGTATTTCTCTTTCTACTTGCTTGAGAAATCTATGTGTGCTGCCTCCACTTTCCCACTCCCTATTCCCCAGTCAGCCTCTCTCTGGCTTCCTTATTCACCCACTGACACTGTTTTTGCCATAGTCAGTAATTCTGTTCATGGTGCCAAGTCCATAGAATTACTTTGTATACTCACCTCACTCAAATTCTCAATAAAAGTTGATAATGTTGAAGACTTCCTCTTTTTAATTTTTTTCATCCTTTTTTTTCATGATATCATTTTCTCCTGAATTTTATCCTACTTTCTTGGCCACTCCCTTATAAACTCCTTTACTCCATATTATTCCATACTTAACATGATTCCATTCTAGGTCCATTTCATTTCTCTGTCTTATTAGGCAGGTATATCCATTACACATTTTTACACAATATTTACATTCCTTCCAAAACTCTCATTCTAGCCCCATATTCATATTTTCAGTTGCCCGATCAGATAGCTTCAACTAGATGTCTCACAGATGTCACAACTTTATCTAAAAATACAACTACTCATTATTATTCAATCTTGTATTAGAGCTATCTTCTTTCCCCATCACAGCCAGTAGCATTGTCACTCATCTTTGAACCATCTTTGATTCCTCACTTTCATTCATCCTCCACATATAATTCATAGCAAACTTTGTCAGTTCTTCATCAGATCTCTTCAGTTATTTCCATGTGCCTTGGCACTCCCCATATTGGGGCTCTAAAATGTTCTTGTCTGAACTGTTGCCCTAGACTTGCAACTGGTATCTATAATCCAAATTTATCCCATTTCTTTTTTCACATACATTATTCTAAAATATCTGTTGAAAATGTAAATAGAGTTGTGTAACTCCTTGTCTAAAATTTTTATGGAGTTGTTACTGAACTCAAAATTAAATTAAAACTCTGTATCAAGACCTAAAAGGTCATGCATGATTCAGTTCCTCTCTGTCTAAGGCTACTTTTTTACCATGTGGCTTTATAAAAAGAATTTCATTTGTGGGGGAGGGGGAACATTATTTCTTCCATCTTCATGTAATTGAATCCTTTACGTGTCAATTTAGTTTTTGTTTATAAAAGTTCTATTATTAGCCTTTCTAATCTAGGACTTCTTCCTCTAAAATTATACTTATCTTGAACTCTCATAATAGCTTCAATTATTTTATATATTTTATTGCTTACAGTGTTTTTTATTGTTCCCTCACAAGAATGTAAAACAAATAAGGACAAAGACTACATTTGTCTAGTTCTTAGAACTACCTCCTCAGCTAGCTCAATACATGGCAGGAAGAAAGTAATTAATTTATATTTTCTGAATTACAATACAATTTTTGGTAAAACAGAATTCCTAAGTTTCTTCTTATCCTTTTTAATTAATAGCCATATAGAGTCCACTTTATTCACAGAGCTTTTTATAATAATCTCAAAGAGGTTACATAACTTGAAAATTTACAGAGACCACAAAATAATGTACCAAGAGTTACTCACACTCTCTGATGACAGCAAGTTATGTACATTTGATTCTACAGATTACATACAACAAATTTAAAAGGAGCCCAAGTGCGCTGGCTCGTGCCTATAATCCTAGCACTTTGGGAGACCGAGGTGGGCAGATCACTTGAGGTCAGGAGTTCGAGACCAGCCTGGCCAACATGGTGAAATCCTATCTCTACTAAAAATACAAAAAGTAGCCGGGCGTGGCGGCAGATGCCTGTAATCCCAACTACTCAGAGCTTGAGGCAGGAGAATCGCGTGAACCTGGGAAGCAGAGGTTGCAGTGAGCCGAGATCAAGCCACTGCACTACAGTCTGAGTGATAGAGTGAGACTCTGTCTCAGAAAAATAAAAATAATAAAAATAAAAGTGTACCAAGATGTCTATTATAAAACTGCAGGGATATGCTTTCAAAGAGACTGGTGAATACTCCTAAACAATAGGGTTGGTTTTTTTTTTCAGGTAGAGCAAGGGTTCTGCTCTAAACTATTTGCCATTATTCCATTCCAATATATCAATGTTGGAATATTCACTTACTGCATAAAGGAGCTCATTACTAATCTCAGCAAGTCATTTATCATGTCTGAGTTCTATTTGTATAGAAGAACCTGTTTCTTTTTAAATAAATGTTGCTTAAAACTAGCTACTTATTGTACTTTTTTTCTTTCTCTTTTTCTTTTTTGAGTCTCAGTCTGTCACCCAGGTTGGAGTGCAGTGGTGTGATCTTGGCTCACTGAAACCTCCACCTCCCGGGTTCAAGCAATTCTCTGCCTCAGCCTCCTGAGTGACTGGGAATACAGGTGCCTGCCACCACTCCTGGCTATTTTTATTTTTTATTTTTAGTACAGATGGGGTTTCACCATCTTGGCCAGGCTTGTCTTGAACTCCTGACCTCATGATCCACCCGCATCAGCCTCCCAAAGTGCTTGGATTACAGGTGTGAGCCACCGTGCCCGGCCTCATTTTACTTTTTAATGAAAGTGGCTGTGTGATCGGAAGTTCTTGTTTTCTCTAACATGGGCATTACATGTGTGTGTCTCTGTGTATGGTTTCCTGCTATAATCTTTCAGCCCATGCTGTTGGGTCATAGGAGAAGTGTTTTCAGTACCTTTGGTGGAATGAATCATTTTCTGCTTGGTCTCAAGTTTAAAATGGATTCCCATTGTGCAGCAGCAAAGACACCATCATGCATATTGCATAACACTGCTAAATTTCATTCTAAAAGCAGCAGTTCAGAGAAACGCGTTTATTCACTATATCACAAGTATTATGTAGGTTGCTCTAGTATTAACTTACTTTAAGAACGACTTGATGGGTGCAGCAAACCAACATGACACATATATACCTATGTAACAAACCTGCACGTTGTACACGTGTACCCTAGAACTTAAAGTATAATAAAGAAAAAAAAAAAAAAAGAAAGACATTTTAGGTAAAAACACTTATATACAAGAGTAATTAAGAACTTAATAGGAGTAGATTCAACATTTTTACTTGTACTTCATCTTAAATAGCTGTGATTTTTAGACATAAACAATAGTAAATAATTTGTAACCACATGACTGGTTATAACATGAATATTATGGTCACCAACATGTAACTGAAGAAGTGTACAAATCAAGAGATTTCTAAAACACTGCATAACCATCCAGTGAAAATTTCTAAGAGAAAGCAATTAGGTTTTTAGTTGAGTAGTAACAAACATGGTACTAAAGCTTTCAGTGAAGACTGTGAAAAAACAAACTAGACAGCTTTTTTCATAGCAACTATATAAATAAAAGGTGTAAATAAGAGCTGATCTCAAAATTTGTTCTAGTTGTTAAAGAAGCTACAGCATATTCCCTAACTTATTTATTTATGGAACTAATAATTAAGCAAAGAGATTAATACTTGTATAGTCACTCCTTTCTGGGAAAATAGCAGAAACACGGGCTCACAAGTACACAGGTTAGAAACTAGGTGGACAGCTGATTATGGATATAGAAACAGAGAAATCGGCGTATCCTAGTTCAGTGGTTCTAACACTTTATTCTGTCAGTTTACTTAAATGGATAGTTACAGTTCGGGCTGTGGGCTTCCATCCCCAGAGTTTCTGATTTAGTAGGTCTGGGATGGGAGACATACATTTGCCTCTCTACCAAATTCCTAAGTGAGGCTGTTGCTGTTGTTGAGGGGTGCATGCTTTGAGAAATGCTGCAAATCTAAAGAGAAGAATGAAACACAACATGAACTAATATTAGCACAACCCAAGGATCAGTGGCATTATATTCAATGTGTGACAGGAGACAATGAATGAGTCCAAAGCCAGGAGACAAGGAATAGCTGAAGAAACAAAGTTTACCATAAAGCAAGTGTCCAGGGTTTGGTTTGTTGAACAAACTGGGTACTATTATTTGAAAGTGTACCCTCCAAAATTCAGACATTGCTAATATGATAGTACTAAGGTGGAACCTTTAAGAGGTGATTAGGTTATGAGAGCTCCTCCACTGTGAATTGAATTAGCTACCCTTATGAAAGAGCTTGCCAAAGGGAATTCTTCCTTTTTGCCTTTCCTCATCTGCCATGTGAGGACAGAACATTCAAGGTGTCCTCTTGTAAGCAGAGAACAGACCTTCATCAGACACGGAACCTCTTAGCCCCTTGATCTTTGAATTCCCAGCCTCTAGAATTGTGACAAATAAATTTTTGTTATTTATAAATTACCCAGTATGTGCTAGTTTATTATAGTAGTACAAATGAACGAAGATATGAGGGATTCAAAACTCTCAAGGAGTGACGGCCCAGCTTAGAGATTGAGGTAGATGCTTACTGTTTAAAGCTGTAGGCTTATTATGAAAAATCCTAACCAAAAATCTGATTATTGAAATATTGGGACTTAAAGTTCATCTGCTCCTTCATTTAACTAATAGAAAAAAGTTCATAAAATTCACAGATCGTTTACACAGGTATCTATCGTGCAATTATAATTTTGGGGGTGCTATGGTCTGAATGTTTGTGTCCCTCCAAAATGTTTGTGTTTTTGAAATCTAACCCCAATATGTTGGTAATAAAAGGTGGGGCCTTTGGGATGTGACTAAGTCATGAGGGTGGAGCTCTCATGAATAGGATTAACTCTCTTATAAAAGAGACTTGAGAAAGGTTGTTCACTCTTTTTCCCTTTACGCCATGTGAGAACACAGTGAGAAGCCATCATCTATGAGAAATGGGGCCTCACCAGTCACTGTATCTGCTTGCACCTTGATCGTGGACTTCGCAGCCTCTAGAGTTATGAGCAATACATTTATGTTATTTATAAGTTACCCAATATAAGGTATGTTTGATAACATACTGAACAGTCTTAGACAAGAGATATGTCAAAGATGGGCTGTATGCTCACTAATCTATTTATTCTTAAGAGGTAGTTCAAATGTCCTATTTTTCTCTTTCAGTGAGGCATAATTATGTGACTCAGTTTTGCTGATATGTTATTTATGTCACTTTTGGGACTGGCGTTTTTAAAAACTTTCCCCAGCATCTTACATGCTTACTGTCTTTCCCCAGGTATTAGCTGACAGTAGAAGAGGATCAAGCCCAAGAATATGTCATAATTACATGGGAGAAGGAAACCATATTTATGATACTCTGGAGCAAGCCCCTCCTCCAACTCCCACTAACTGGCACTGGACTGTGACATGTGTTAAAAAATAAATGCACTTAGTGAGTTAATGCATTGAGATTTTGTTTTTTGGTTTGTTTTGCCTTTTGTATATGTATGTATGTGCGAATGCATGTATTTTATATATATATATATTTTTTAAATTTATTTATCTATTTTTACAAGTATATCCTTATTTGTTTGATAGCTTGGTGGTAGATTAAAAATAGTTACAAATACTTTTACATTTCTTCCATAGAGAGGTGAAGTTTATGTTCCCTCTTTCTGAATCTGGCCAAGTTTAGTGATCAATAGAGTAGAGTCAAAGTGATGCACTGGTTTCCAGGGCAAATCTTTAAGGAACTCACAACTTCAACTTCATTGATCCTGAAATACTCTCTTGAAACTCAGCCACCAAGCCATGAGGAAGGTGAAGCAGTCCCATGAAGAGTCTTACGAGTTTTCCAGTCACGGAGTAAGCCTCTTATAAATGCATTGTCTTGCCTGGATTGAGTTCCAATTGGTGTGTGCAGCCACAAAGATCTGTTACTGATGTTCTTGATTTATTACACAGTGTATTAGTCCATTTTCATGCTGTTGATAAAGACATACTCAAGACTGGGTAATTTATGAAAAAAAAAGTGGCTGAATAGACCCAGATTCAAATGGCTAGGAAAGTCTCTCAATTATATTGGAAGGTGAAAGGCATGTCTTACATGACAGCAGGCAAAGAAAGAATGAGAATCAAGTGCAAAGGGTTTCCCCTTATAAAACCTTCAGATCTCCTGAGACTCATTCACTACAAAGATTGCAGTGTGGGTGAAACCACCCCCATGATTCAATTAGCTCCCACTGGTCCTCCAACAACGTGTGGGATTTGTGGGAGCTACAACTCAAGATGAGATTTCAGTGGGGACAGCCCTGACCCATACAAAATCTCATGTCCTCACATTTCACAACCAATCTTGCCTTCCCAACAGTCCCCCAAAGTCTTAACTCATTTCAACATTAAAGTCCAAGTCCAAAGTTTCATCTGAGACAAGGCAAGTCCCTTCTGCCTAGGAGCCTGTTAAATAAAAATCAATTTAGTTACTTCCAAGATACAATGGTGGTACAGGTATTGGATAAGTACACCCATCCCGAAAGAGAGAAATGGGCCAAAACAAAGGGGTTAAAGGCTCCATGCAAGTCCAAAATCCAGCAGAGAAGTCAAATCTTAAAGTTCTAAAATGATCTCATTTGACTCCATGTCTCACATCCAAGTCACACTGATGCAAGAGGTGGGTTCCCCATGCAGCTTTTCCAGGTGCACAGTGCAAGCTATCAGTGCATCTACCATTCTGGAGTCTGGAGGATGGTGGCCCTCTTCTCACAGCTCCACTAGGCAGTGCCCAAGTGGGGACTCCGTTTGGCGTCTTCAACCTCACATTTTGTTTTCACACTGCCTTAGCAGAGGTTCTTCACAAGGGCCCCACCCCTGCAACAAACTTGATTGCACATCCGGGTGTTTCGATACATCCTATAAACTCTAGGTAGAGGTTTCCAAACCACAATTCTTGACTTCTGTGCACCTGTAGGCTCAACACCATGTGGAAGCTGCCAAGGTTTGGAACTTCCACCCTCTGAAACCATGGCTTGAGTTGTACCTTGGTCCCTTTTAGCCAAAGCTGGAGTGGCTGGTACACAGGACACCAAAACTCTAGGCTGCACCCAGCACGGGAACCATGGGCCTGGCCCGGGAAACCATTTTTTCCTCCTAGACCTCCTGGCCTGTGTTGGGAGGGGCTGCTGTGAAGGTCTCTGACATGCCCTTGAGACATTTTCCCTATTTTCTTGGTGATTACCATTTGGTTCCTCATCCTCATTACTTAGGCAAATTTCTGCAGCCAGCTGAATTTCTCCTGAGAAAATGGGTTTTTCTTTTCTATCAAATCATCAGGCTGCAAAATTTCTAAACTTTTATGCTACATTTTCCTTTTAAAATCGAATGCCTTTAATGGCACCCAGTTCACCTATTGAATGCTTTGCTGCTTAAAAATTTCTTCTGCCAGATACCCTAAATTATCTCACTCAGATTCAAAGTTCTACAAATCTCTAGGGCAAGGACAAAATGTCACTAGTCTCTTTGCTAAAACATAGGAAGAGTCACCTTTACTCCAGTTCCCAACAAGTTCCTCATCTCCATCTGAGACCACCTCAGCCTGAATTTTATTGTCCATATGATTATCAGTATTTTGGTCAAAGCCATTCAACAAGTCTCTAGGAAGTTCCAAACTTTTCCACTTTTTTCCGTCTACTTTGAGCTCTCCAAAGTGTTCCAACCTCTGCCTGTTACTCAGTTCCAAAGTTGCTTCCAAATTTTGGGGTACATTTTCAGCAGAGCCCCACTATACTGGCACCAATTTACTATATTAGTCTGTTTCCACAGCTGATAAATACATATCCCAGACTGGGCAACTTATAAAGAAAAAGAAGTTTAAAGGACTCATAGTTCCTCATGGCTGGGGAGGCCTCACAATTATGATGTAAGGTGAAAGGCAAATCTTACATGACACCAGGCACAGATTGAATGAGAATCAACAGAAACAAATTTCCCTGTATAAAACCATCAGATCTCATGAGAATTATTAACTATCATGAGAACAGTATGGAGGAAACTACCCCCATGATTCAATTATCTCCCACTGGGTCCCTCAAACAACATGTGGGAATTATGGGAGCTACAACTCAAGATGAGATTTGGGTGGGGAAAGAGCCAAACTATATCCCATAAAGACAGATAACTGAAATACATCTTTTTTCTTAATAAAATTGAAATTTTTATTTTCCAAATTACTCTTTTCCAAGATGAATATATTTAGAGTACATTTATTGCATAGATATTCTGATTGCATATGTTAAGTATTCTTTGGCAATACTTAACAATTCTGTTAATTCCTTCCTACTCACTCCAACCTCCTCAGAGGAGATACTGGAAAATACAGTAGAAAATAGAAACAATGGGAAAACACCTGGGGAATAATTGGAATTGAGATCAAAAGAAATAAACAATTACAGAACAGGAATACAAGAAAGAAAATGCAACACCTATTTTGAATTAGAGAAGTGGCTGATATTGTTTCTCATTTCTTGTTGTTTTACATTTTATATTATCTTGTAATGCATATATCTGTCTTTGTCATTGAAATGTAAGCTTTTTTTACAAGGGGACACTGTCTTTTGTCTCATTATGCCCAGATAATGACTGTCTTGCATATATTGAGTATGCAAGTTACATTTTTTAAAATAAAAGAACCTAGTGCTCTTCTCTCTTTTATTCTATTTAATTACTCAGGAGTTATAAAAACAAAGAGAGATAAAAGAAGTATATTGAATAATTTGAATACTGAATGCTCAGATAAGAAAATTTATTTCATTTACATTGTTTTTGATTTTTGAGAGATTGCTATTTATATTTAAATTTAATTATTTTTATACTTTTATAAAATATTCACATGAATCTTAATTCAAAATGACAAAACAAGGCATATTCAGGTAAGTTTAAATTTTATGGTTGTCTTCTCCCCTCTTCCTTTCCACAATAGAAAACTCTTTTCACACTTTTTAAATTGACATTCCATTTTCATTTTATAACATGTAATTGTGTGCAGACATACATACACACATATTTGCAATCTTTATTTTTAGATAAAGGGCAAGAGGTTACAGATACTCTTTTGTAACTTCATATATTTACCCAAGTCTATATTGCAAAGAAGATTAATCATCGTGGTGCATAGTGATATTTTTTCTTCTCTTTCTCAGTAGTATGGTATTCCAATGGGGTGCTTAATTAGTTTTGATTGTTTTCATTTAGTTGTCTGATCAAACCATTCCATAACACAGAGGACTGCACTGATTAGCCATATAAATACTTCATTTTTATGTTTTTGCAAGTGTATTTTAGGGTTAGATTGCTAGGAGTGGACTTGCTTGAATAAAGTCTTAATGCATATGTAATATTGTTGGTAAATGCACAGATTGTGCCATTCTTTATGTACAACACCAATAGAAGTCTGTTCATATAATGTTTTTTGGTCTATTTTATAAATTATAGTCTGGGATAAATGTGCAAAACGCGCAGACTTGTTACATAGGTATACACATGCCATGGTGGTTTACTGCACCCGTCAACCCGTCATCTACATTAGGTATTTCTCCTAATGCTATCCTTCCCCTTGCCCTCCAAACCCTGACAGGTCCCAGTGTGTGGTGTTCCCCTCCCTGTGCCCATATGTTTTCATTGTTCAACTACCACTTATGAGTGAGAACATGCAGCGTTTGGTTTTCTGTTCCTGTGTTAGTTTGCTGAGAATGATGGTTTGCAGCTTCATGCATGTCCCTGCAAAGGACATGAACTCATTATTTTTTAGGGCTACAGAGTATTCCATGGTGTACATGTGCCATATTTTCTTTATTCAGTCTGCCATTGATGGGCATTTGGATTGGTTCCAGGTCTTTGCTATTGTGAATAGTGCTTCAATAAACATACGTGTGCATGTGTCTTTATAGTAGAATGATTTATAATTCTTTGGGTGTATACCCAGTAATGGACTTGTTGGGTCAAATTGTATTTCTAGTTCTAAATCCTTGAGGAATCCCCACAGTGTCTTCTGCAATGTATTTTATTGAGGATTTTTGCATCGATGTTCATCAGGGATATTGGTCTAAAATTCTATTTTTTTGTTTTGTCTCTGCCAGGCTTTGGTATCAGGATGATGTTGGCTGTGCAAAATGAGTTCGGGAGGATTCCCTCTTTTTCTATTGATTGGAAAAGTTTCAGAAGGAATGGTACCAGCTCCTCCTTGTACCTCTGGTAGAATTCAGCTGTGAATCCATCTGGTCCTGGACATTTTTTGGTTGGTAGGCTATTAATTATTACCTCAAATTTACACTCTCACCAACAATGTAAAAGTATTCCTATTTCTTCACATCCTCTCCAGCATCTATTGTTTCCTGACTTTTTAATGATCGCCATTCTAACTGGCATGAGATGGTACCTCATTGTGGTTTTGATTTGCATTTTTCTAATGACCAGTGATGATCAGCTTTTTTTCATTTGTTCTTTGGCTGCATAAATGTCTTCTTTTGAGAGGAGTTTGTTCACATCCTTCACCACTTTTTGATGGAGTTTTTTTTTTTTTTTTTTTTCTTGTAAATTTGTTTAAGTTTCTTGTAGATTTTGGATATTAGCCCTTTGTCAGATGGATAGATTGCAAAGATTTTTCCCATTTAGTAGTTGCCTGTTCACTCTGATGATAGTTTGTTTTGCTGTGCAGAAGCTCTTTAGTTTAATTAGATCCCATTTGTCAATTTTGGATTTGTTGCCATTGCTTTTGGTGTTTTAGTCATAAAATCTCTGCCTATGGCTATGTCCTGAATGGTATTATCTAGGTTTTCTTCTAGCGTTTTTATGGTTTTAGGTCTTACATTTAAGTCTTAAATCCATCTTGAGTTATTTTTGTATAAGGTGTGAGGAAGGGGTCCAGTTTCAGTTTTCTACATATGGCTAGCCAGTTTTCCCAACTCTATTTATTAAATAGGAAACTGTTATCTTTCTTATGAATGATGTTGAAAGTTTTCAAATATTTAAAAAATTCTTGCACTTCTTTTTCAATGAACTTCAGTGCTTCTTTCTTGTTTATTTTTCTATACTGATGTTAATATTTATCTTATCTTCTTTTATAAGCTTTTTATATTAAGAAAATGAATGTTTCACTATAAGTCAAGGTTTTCCCAGCTGTCCTATTCTGCCTATAAAGAATTTTGCCACATAAAAGTATGTTTAGTGTTATCAAAGTATTCACTACTCCTTATTGCCCCTGGAATTTGAAGAACATTTACAAAATATTTATCTATTATAATAATGTATTTTCAGCTTAGTTTATGAGTAATTTCTGAGTCTTCTTATCAAATATTATTTATAACATTTTATCTGATATACTACAATCATGGTCCAAATGGCAAATAACAAATACTTTGATTTGAGAAGGGAAAGAGATACATTATGGTACGGAAAACAGGTAAACGCTACAAGAGCAGGATCTTGATAGCACGTTCCATGTCTAGTATACTGACTGTCAAGCAATGGAACCTGATTCAATTACTTCACACTACTAGAATTTTTCACTAAGATTTTACAAGTGTCAGAATTTCAATAACATGACAATTCTTCTACCATTTCTGATACTGAAACAAGTAATGTAATGGTGGAAAGCAAAGCAGAAAGGAAGAGTTTTAAGAAAGGGACAAAGAAAAATTACCTTTTAGACGCTGTTTGTGATCTCTTAGGTCAAAAGACCTAACTCCTTTTCTATACTTCATAGGTCATTTTTTATGTAACTTGGAAGGCCTACTTGACCTTCCAATGGCTCCAAATTCCTGGATTCAACCAACGGGGAATTGAAAATATTAAAAACAAAACAAAACTTTATTAAAAAATAACATAAAACAATACAAAATAAACAAATAAAAATACAATATAACAGCTATTTACGTAGCGTTTACCTTGTATTAGGTACTGTAAGTAATCCAGAGATGGTTTCAAGTATACAGAAGAATGTGCATTGGTTATAAGTAAATACTACACCATTTTATATAAGGAACTTGAGCATTCTGTATTTTGCTTCCACCTTCAAAAGAAAGGCAATCAGTATATTGAAAAGATATCTCCACTCTTATGTTTGTTGCAGTATTATTTATAATAGCTATTATTTGGAAACAACTTAGGTGTCCATCAACAGATGAATGGATATAGAAAATGTGGACCAGGCACAGTGGCTCAAGCCTGTAACCTCAGCACTTTGTGAGGCCAAGGCGGGAAGACCACGAAGTCAGGAGATCGAGACCATCCTGGCTAACATGGTGAAAATCCATCTCTACTGAAAATACAAAAAAAATTAGCTGGGCTTGGTGGCAGGCACCTGTAGTCCCAGTTACTTGGGAGACTGAGGCAGCAGAATGTCATGAACCCAGGAGGCGGAGCTTTCAGTGAGCCGAGATCATGTCACTGCACTCCAGCCTGGGTGACAGAGCAAGACTCCATCTCCAAAAAAAAAAAGAAAGAAAGAAAATGAAAAAAAAAAAAAAAGAAAACGTGGTACTTAAACATACAATGTAGGGCTATTCTGCCATAAAAAAGAATAAGATCCTGTCATTTGCAACCACATGGGTGAAACTGGAGAGCCTTATGTTAAGTGAAATAGGCCAGATAGAGAAAAGCAAACTTTGCATGTTCTCACTTATTTGTGTGATCTAAAAAGCAAATCAATTGAACTCATGAACATAGACAGTAGAAGGATGGTTACCAGAGGCCGGGAAGTGTAGTGGGCAATTTGAAGGGAAGGTGAAGATGGTTAATGGGTACAAACAAAAATAGAAACAATGAAAAAGACAATTTAATAGCACAATAGGGCAACTCTAGTTAATAATAACTTAATTGTATATTGTTAAAAAAACTTAAAGAAAGTAATTGGATTGTGTGTGACTCAAAGGATAAATACTTGAGGGAGTGGATACCCCATTCTTCATTGATGCACTCCTTTCAAATTGCATACCTGCATCAAAATATCTCACATATCACAGAAATATATACACCTGCTATTTAATCACAAAAGCTATTTTTTAATTAAAAAACTAAAAGAAATTACTCATGCTTCCTTATATAGTAATGATTCAAATATAACGGCAGAACTGAAGATGTGTGTCCATTGTAATTTTTATTATATAATTTTTGTGACTTACATGTTACAAGTACTGTTGCCATAAATGATGTGATTTTCTTCTTTTTACATTTTATTATTTATTTATTTATTTATTTATTTATTTATTTATTATACTTTAAGCTATAGCATACATGTGCATAACGTGCAATTTTTTTGGCAATGCAGGCTCTTTTTTGGTTCCATATGAACTTTAAAGCATTTTTTTCCAATTCTGTGAAGAAACTCATTGGTAGTTTGATGGGGATGGCATTGAATCTATAAATAACCTTGGGCAGTATGGCCATTTTCACGATATTGATTCTTCCTATTCATGAGCATTGTATGTTCTTCCATTTGTTTGTGTCCTCTTTTATTTCACTGAGCAGTGGTTTGTAGTTCTCCTTGAAGAGGTCCTTTACATCCCTTGTAAGTTGGATTCCTAGGTATTTTATTCTCTTTGAAGCAATTTTGAATGGAAGTTCATTCATGATTTGGCTCTCTGTTTGTCTGTTACTGGTGTATAAGAATGCTTGTGATTTTTGTACATTAATTTTGTATCCTGAGACTTTGGTGAAGTTGCCTATCAGCTTAAGAAGATTTTGGGCTGAGAAAATGGGGTTTTCTAAATATACAATCCTGTCATCTGCAAACAGAGACAATTTGACTTCTTCTTTTCCTAACTGAATACCCTTGATTTATTTCTCTTACCTGATTGCCCTAGCCAGAACTTCCAACCCTATGTTGAATAGGAGTGGTGAGAGAGGGCATCTCTGTCTTGTGCCAGTTTTCAAAGGGAATTTTTCCAGTTTTTGCCCATTCAGTACGATATTGACTGTGGGTTTGTCATAAATAGCTCTTATTATTTTGAGATATGTTTCATCAATACACAATTTATTGAGCGTTTTCAGCATGAAGGGCTGTTGAATTTTGTCAAAGGCCTTTTCTGCATCTATTGAGATAATCGTGTGGTTTTTGTCTTTGGGTCTGTTTATAGGCTAGATTACGTGTATTGATTTGCATATGTTAAAGCAGCCTTGCATTCCAGGGATGAAGCCCACTTGATCATGGTGGATAAGATTTTTAATGTGCTGCTGGATTCGGTTTGCCAGTATTTTATTGAGGATTTTTGCATCAATGTTCATCAGGGATATTGGTCTAAAATTCTATTTTTTTGTTTTGTCTCTGCCAGGCTTTGGTATCAGGATGATGTTGGCTGTGCAAAATGAGTTCGGGAGGATTCCCTCTTTTTCTATTGATTGGAAAACTTTCAGAAGGAATGGTACCAGCTCCTCCTTGTATCTCTGGTAGAATTCAGCTGTGAATCCATCTGGTCCTGGACTTTTTTTGGTTGGTAGGCTATTAATTGTTACCTCAATTTCAGAGCCTGCTATTGGTCTTTCCAGGGATTCAACTTCTTCCTGTTTTAGTCTTGGGAGAGTGTGAGTGTCCAGGAAGTTATCCATTTCTTCTAGATTTTCTAGTTCATTTGCGTAGAGGTGTTTATAGTATTCTCTGATGGTAGTTTGTATTTCTGTGGGGTCAGTGATGATATCCCCTTTATCATTTTTTATTGCGTCTATTTGATTATTCTCTCTTTTTTTCTTTATTAGTCTTGCCAGTGGTCTATCAATTTTGTTGATCTTTTCAAAAAACCAACTCCTAGATTCATTGATTTTTTGGAGGGTTTTTTCTGTCTCTATCTCCTTCAGTTCTGCTCTGATCTTAGTTATTTCTTGCCTTCTGCTAGCTTTTGAATGTGTTTGCTCTTGCCTCTCTAGTTATTTTAATTGTGATGTTAGAGTGTCAATTTTAGATCTTTCCTGCTTTCTCTTGTTGGCATTTAGTGCTATAAATTTCCCTCTACACACTGCTTTCAATGTGTCCCAGAGATTCTGATATGTTTTATCTTTGTTCTCATTGGTTTCAAAGAACATCTTTATTTCTGCCTTCATTTCATTATGTACCCAGTAGTCATTCAGGAGCAGGTTGTTCAGTTTCCATGTAGTTGAGCGATTTTGATTGAGTTTCTTAGTCCTGAGTTCTAGTTTGATTGCACTGTGGTCTGAGAGACAGTTTGTTATAATTTCTGGTCTTGTGCATTTGCTGAGGAGTGCTTTACTTCCAATTATGTGGTCAATTTTGGAATAAGTGTGATGTGGTGCTGAGAAGAAGATATATTCTGTTGATTTGGGGTGGAGAGTTCTGTAGATGTCTATTAGGTCTGCTTGGAGCAGAGATGAGTTCAATTCCTGGATATCCTTGTTAACTTTCTGTCTCGTTGATCTGTCTAATGTTGACAGTGGGGTGTTGCAGTCTCCCATTATTATTATATGGGAGTCTAAGTCTCTTTGTAAGTCTCTAAGGACTTGCTTTATGAATCTGGGTGCTCCTGTATTGGGTGCATATATATTTAGGATAGTTAGCTCTTCCTGTTGAATTGATCCCTTTATCATTATGTAATGGCCTTCTTTGTCTCTTTTTATCTTTGATGGTTTAAATTCTGTTTTATCAGAGACTAGGATTGCAACCCCTGCTTTTTTTTGTTCTCCATTTGCTTGGTAGATCTTCCTCCATGCCTTTATTTTGAGCCTATGTATGTCTCTGCATGTGAGATGGGTCTCCTGAATACAGCAAGCTGATGGGTCTTGACTCTTTATCCAATTTGCCAGTCTGTGTCTTTTAATTGGACCATTTAGTCCATTTACATTTAAGGTTAATATTGTTATGTGTGAACTTAATCCTGTCATTATGATATTAACTGGTTATTCTACTCGTTAGTTGGTACAGTTTCTTCCTAGCATCGATGGTCTTCACATTTTGGCACGTTTTTGCAATGGCTGGTACCTGTTGTTCCTTTCCATGTTTAGTGCTTCCTTCAGGGTCTTTTGTAATGCAGGCCTGGTGGTGACAAAATCTCTAAGCATTTGCTTGTCTGTAAAGGATTTTATTTCTCCTTCACTTGTGAAACTTAGTTTGGCTGGACATGAAATTCTGCATTGAAAATTCTTTTCTTTAAGAATGTTGAATATTGGCCCCCACTCTCTTCTGGCTTGTAGAGTTTCTGCCAAGAGATCTGCTGTAAGTCTGATGGGCTTCCCTTTGTGGGTAACCCGACCTTTCTCTCTGGCTGCCTTTAACATTTTTTTTTTTTTTTCATTTCTACTTTGGTGAATCTGAAAATTATGTGTCTTGGAGCTGCTCTTCTGGAGGAGTATCTTTGTGGTGTTCTCTGTATTTCCCGAATTTGAGTGTTGGCCTGCCTTACTAGGTTCAGGAAGTTCTCCTGGATGATATCCTGAAAAGTGTTTTCCAACTTGGTTCCATTTTCTCCCTCACTTTCAGGCACCCCAATCAGACGTAGATTTGGTCTTTTCACATAATCCCATACTTCTTGAAGGCTTTGTTCATTTCTTTTTCTTCTTTTCTCATTAGACTTCTCTTCTTGCTTCATTTCATTCATTTGATCCTCAATCGCTGATACCTTTTCTTCCAGTTAATCGAGTCGTTTATTGAAGCTTGTGCATTTGCAGCATATTTCTCATGTCATGGTTTTTATCTCTGTCAGTTTGTTTATGGCCTTGTCTCCATTGATTATTCCAGTTATCCATTCTTCCATTCTTTTTTCAAGATATCTTTTTCTTTGCACTGGGTATGTAATTCCTCCTTTAGCTCTGAGAAGTTTGATGGACTGAAGCCTTCTTCTCTCATCTCATCACAGTCATTCTCCGTCCAGCTTTGATCCATTGCTGGTGATGAGCTGCGTTCCTTTGGAGGGGGACATGCGCTCCTTTTTTTTGAATTTCCAGCTTTTCTGCCCTGCTTTTTCCCCATCTTTGTGGTTTTATCTGCCTCTGGTCTTTGATGATGGTGACGTACTGATGGAATTTTGGTGTGGGTGTCCTTCCTGTTTGTTAGTTTTCCTTCTAACAGTCAGGACCCTCAGCTGTAGGTCTGTTGGAGATTGCTTGAGGTCCACTCCAGACCCTGTTTGCCTGGATGTCAGCAGCAGAGGCTGCAGAAGATAGAATACTGCTGAACAGTAAGTGTACCTGTCTGATTCTTGCTTTGGAAGCTTCCTCTCAGGGTTGTACTCCACTGTGTGAGGTGTGGGCTGTCGGTGTGCCCCTAGTGGAGGATGTCTCCCAGTTAGGCTACTCAGGGGTCAGGGACCCACTTGATCAGGCAGTCTGTCCATTCTCACATCTCAACCTCCGTGTTGGGAGATCCACTGCTCTCTTCAAAGCTGTCAGACAGGATCATTTGTGTCTGCAGAGGTGTCTGCTGCTTTTTGTTTGTTTGTTTAGCTGTGCCCTGTCCCCAGAGGTGGAGTCTACACAGACAGGCAGGCCTCCTTGAGCTGCTGTGGGCTCCACCCAGTTCGAGCTTCCCAGTGGTTTTGTTTTCCTACTTAAGCCTCAGCAATAATGGGCACCCCTCCCCCAGCCTGGTTGCTGCCTTGCAGTTAGATCGCAGACTGCTGTGCTAGCAATGAGGGAGGCTCCGTGGTCATGGGACCCTCCCAGCCAGGTGTGGGATATAATCTCCTGTTGTGCTGTTTGCTAAGACCCTTGGTAAAGTGCAGTATTGGGGTGGAAGCTACCCGATTTTCCAGATGTTGTGTGTCTCAGTTCCCCTGGCTAGGAAAAGGGATTCCCTTCCCCCTTGCACTTCCCAGGTGAGGCGATGCCTCATCCTGCTTCAGCTCTCTCTGGTCTGGGTGCAGCAGCTGACCAGCACCAATTGTCTGGCACTCCCTAGTGAGATGAACCTGGTACCTCAGTTGAAATCACTCGTCTTCTGTGTCACTCGTGCTGGGAGCTGGAGTCTGGAGTTGTTCCTATTCAGCCATCTTGCTCCGCCCCTCCAAATGATATGATTTTCAAAATAAAATAAATTTTTTATTTGTAAAAAATGAAAGAAACAAAGTATAATTTACCACTGATTAATATGGTATTTTTTTCTTATAATATCAGTGTATGTAGCAACACAGAAGTCTTTTTGTCTACATGCAAAATGGTTTCCAGTTTCAGATAATTATAAATACCTTTTCACCTGGAGTACTGCCCAATAAGAGAGTCAAGCTATCCAGATAAGGACAAATATTTTGTTGCATAAGACAGTCCCATGCATTGCAGGATGTAAACTATCACTGTTTCTATCCACCCAGTGACCATTGAATCATTGTGAAATACAAAATATTTCTAAACAAAATTTTAAATGCCGTGTAGAGTGTGGAATCTTTTCCATTTGGAACCACCAATGTAAGGTGTTGTAGGAAATCATAGGATGCTATCTTTCATTGTGAAATAGGGTGCTATTACAGGGTTTAGAGTAAAAGAGCCTTATGAGGAATATTTTGAAGCACCTTTCACTATCTCTGACAGCTCAACATTCTGCATAACCCTGACATGTATTTGAAAATAATTACTGTTAATGCCCAGTTGAAAGTAGACAATAGGGATATTAAGACTAGAAGTAGAAATATCAGTTAGGAGATTATTTGCAATAATCCTGGTAAAAGATGGTACTGATTTAAGTCAGGGCGTTAAGATGATATTGTCTAATTCTGTAAGAATTTTAAACAATAGCCAATAGGGTTTGGTGATAAATTAACTGTAGGATGAGAGAGAAAGGAGTCACACATAACATCAACAAAATAGAAAGATAAAGTTAATATTTAGTGAGATAATGAAGATGTGGTAGCTGGGGGAGGAAGTTTTGTGTGGCATGATCAACCATTGGGTATTGTCCATTTTGAGATTGTGTGTATCATATACATCAAACAAAAGTGTTTGGTGTCTATTAGCATCAAAATAAGCTAGCTGTCTGTTGGTTATCAGAATCTAGAGTTCATGGGGAGAAGTTCTAGCAGAATGTCACTAACCTCTCAATATAAGAAGCCAAACCTTCTCAGCTGCTGAAGCAGACCATGAGTGGAGAACTCATGGAGAGTCATGTGTACATCTTTTGCATCTGTGTAACTACTATCTCTGTGTACTAATAGCCAGGTATGGTAAGCCTAGGGTCAGGATTGATCAGAAGGACCAGTGTTTAGTAAAGAGTTGGGCATGGAGAAGAGCACAGTGATGATAGAAATTCATCATTTATCCTCAAATCTGTGAGTCAATACATTTGAACACAAGTATGGTGTAACAGTTATGGTGTATTAGTCTGTTTTCACACTACTATAAAGAACTACCTGAGATTGTGTAATTTGTGAAGAAAAGAGGTTTAATTGAAGTCATGGTTCTGCAGGCTTAACAGGATGCATGACTGGGAGGCCTCAAAACACAATCATGGCAGAAGTTGGAGGGAAAGCAAGCACCTTCACATGGTGGCAAGAGAGAGAGAGAAAAGGTTGAAGTCACACACACTTTTAAACCACCAGATCTCATGAGAGCTCACTCACTATCACGAGAACAGCAAGAGGGAAATCCACCCCCATGATCTAATCACCACCCACCAGCCCCTCCTCCAATTCGACATGTAATTTGGGTGGGAACACAAATCCAAATCATGTCATATGTCTACAGCTTCTATTATGCATTCTAAATCTTGTGTGAGTTTTTGTTTTGGCAAGTGCTAATTCAGATCCATACAACCATTATGGAAAAGAGTATGGCAATTCCTCAAGGATCTAGAACTAGATGTACCATATGACCCAGCCATCCCACTACTGGGTATATACCCAAAGGATTATAAATCATGCTGCTATAAAGACACATGCACACGTATGTTTATTGCAGCACTATTCACAATAGCAAAGACTTGGAATCAACCCAAATGTCCATCAGTGACAGACTGGATTAAGAAAATGTGGCACATATACACCATGGAATACTATGCAACCATAAAAAAGGATGAGTTTGCATCCTTTGTAGGGACATGGATGCAGCTGGAAACCATCATTCTTAGCAAACTATCACAAGAACAGAAAACCAAACACCGCATGTTCTCACTCATAGGTGGGAACTGAACAATGAGATCACTTGGACTCGGGAAGGGGAACATCACACAGCGGGGCCTATCATGGGGAGGGGGTAGGGGGGAGGGATTGCATTGGGAGTTATACCTGATATAAATGACGAATTGATGGGTGCTGACTAGTTGATGGGTGCAGCACACCAACATGGCACAAGTATACATATGTAACAAACCTGCACATTATGCACATGTACCCTAGAACTTAAAGTATAATAATATAATAATAATAATAATAAAAGAATGTATGCCTCAAATAATTTGTGTGGTACAACATAAAAGAAAATTTAGGAAATGTTGAAAAAAAAAATCCATGCAGGAAAAGGAATGCTTGAAAAAATAATTTTCAGTGTGGTAAGTCAATCTAGAATAGTCCACCACAGTCTACACTTTATCTACTTGGTATCCATACACATCATTTTGACCATATTTAACTTCCAAATAAACACAATAGCAATATTAAGTTTCCATCTAACAAGATAAAACTGTGTTATGTAAAAATCCCTCCTCCCAAATATTATCCTACACCCCTAAACAGGAGACGCAAATCTTACTTTATATAACTTGAGGTGATGTTCATTAGTCTAAGTCACACTTCCTCTTTAATAGTTGTTAACTTTGACATCCTCTAACTGAAATACTGAAATACAAGGTTAATGAGTTTTAGCACATCTTTTGTTTAACAAGAGAAGAATTAGAGTGAAAAAAAAAGAATAACAATTGTCATATACACATATACGAATGCTTTACATATATACACACACATGTAAATTCATACACATATGTATAAACTCACACACACACACGCACACACACAAATAAAAAAGAAGCCTATAACTGCTAGTCCTCCTTCCAGCATATTATAATGTAATCATAGCTGGTATTGATAAATTATATTTTCCACAATCCATTTCATATTTTCTTTGGCATCAGAAAGTGCCTCAGATGACTATGGTTTCTTAAGGCTGGTATGATGACTCAAACTTCATTCCTGAAAAGTCTATTATATTGGGTCATGTCTGTTTGAGTTGTAGTTTTTCATTTACTGTTATTATAAGACATATGAGTACAAAGAGATGACCCAGAGAGACTCCAGCATTTCATGTACTCCTTCCTACTAGTATTGTGCAGGAGCAAGCATTTCTCCCCTAAGAGCTGAGAAAGACTTTGAGAAATGAGATTGTGGGCAAACAAAAGAATTAATGAAATAATCTTACAAAGAGTCTTGCAGTGACCAATGATAATTAGGTACCACAAACTGAGGCATATGATTAAATCGGTTTTTTTGTTTGTTTGTTTTTTTGAAATAGAGTCTCGCTCTCTCGCCCAGGCTGGAGTACAGTGGTGCAATCTTGGCTCTCTGCAATCTCTGCTACCCGGGTTCACACCATTCTCCTGCCTCAGCCTCCCAAGTAGCTGGGACTACAGGTGCCCACCACCATGCCTGGCTAATTTTTTTTGTATTTTTAGTAGAGACGGGGTTTCACCATTTTAGCCAGGATGGTCTCGATCTACTGATATGATCCACCCACCTTGGCCTCCCAAACTGCTGGGATTACAGGCATGAGCCAATGCACCCAGCCTCAAATTTTTTTATATTTAAAGTTATAATTATTATAAGACATATATTCTGTTTAACATGGAATAAATGATCAATGGAGATAAATTTTCTGAAGTGAACTCTATCAAGGGAAGAACTGTGAGAGACAATACATAAAGCAATAACATAGACTGTAAAGTGAGAACCTTATTTGGTTTTATAAGCCCTCTGATTGAAGTATGGCTATATTTCTTGGCTTAAGCAGAACTGCCCAGGAACTGGGTCAGTACAAGGCATTAAGGGGGTTGTGTCAGTGAAGCAAACAAAAAGCCGAAAACAAAAGGAATAGAGCCAATAAAACACATTGGAATTGACAATCATCTTGTTCCTTTTCGGTGTGGGTATTTGGCTCTCACAGATCTTGGTAAAAATTAAAAAAAGTTTCAGGATAAGTCATAGCTTACTTCTGCTAGCATAAACTAAATAACTAATTTGCAATCCATTTAATAGTGCCACAACATTCCTCGCCTTGAGGCCCAGGCTATTTACTTTTTGTATATATTAAAAATGAATAATGTCCTATAATGCTTACTGCATTCTTCTCTGGATTGCAGAACTGAGATCTTTATTGTTTATGAATTATAGCTGCTATGGTGTCATTAGCCTTTTTCAGTTATGAACACCTGGAATATTCAAGTTGCTTTTTGCAGAATGGTATCTTCAGCACAAATAATTATGCATTACCCCTAAATTTTATAACTTCCAAATGCTTTACAACCTGTGTTTTATTAGTTGTTGCTAAAGAAAAAAACCTATAAATCAACTCAGGATATTATCTTTGTTTCCACTTATTCATAGGAGGAGTAAAACAGCATGGGAACCCAGCAGTTCACAATCATGGTGGGAATATTAAGGGATGAAATCGGTATTTCTTAGAAATAGGAATCCATGGCCGGGCGCGGTGGCTCAAGCCTGTAATCCCAGCACTTTGGGAGGCCGAGAAGGGCGGATCATGAGGTCAGGAGATCGAGACCATCCTGGCTAATACGGTGAAACCCCGTCTCTACTAAAAAATACAAAAAACTAGCCGGGCGATGAGGCGGGCGCCTGTAGTCCCAGCTACTCGGGAGGCTGAGACAGGAGAATGGCGTGAACCCGGGAGGCGGAGCTTGCAGTGAGCTGAGATCCGGCCACTGCACTCCAGCCTGGGTGGCAGAGCAAGACTCCGTCTCAAAAAAAAAAAAAAAAAAAAAAAAAAAAAAAAAGAAATAGGAATCCATTCAATGTTCCAAACACATTCTAGCTCAATGTTTGAGTTATTTCTAAAAGTATGAAAACTTGAACAAGAACCTACTAAACACAACCAACTCAATATGATAAATAAAATTATTTTTCTAGGCAATTTAGTCATTCCCTCAACTTATTGTTTCCCAGAAACTAGTGGTTCTATTTTATAACAGATATAAATAATTTTCAGTTGTTCAATTTTCTTTATCTTTGTAAACATAGTTATTGGTTAGAGAAAAAAAACACTTTTAGGTGTCACTATTTACACGAACATGACAAAACCTATGACTAACTTTTTTTTTTTCTTTTGAGGTGGAGTCTTTCTCTGTCTCCAAGCTGGAGTGCAGAGGTGCTATCTTGGCTCACTGCAACCTCTGCCTCCCGGGTTCAAGCAATTCTCCTGCCTCAGCCTCCCAGATAGCTGGGACTACAGGCACATGCCACCATGCTCAGCTAATTTTTGTATTTTTAGTAGAGACAGGGTTTCATCATGTTGGCTGGGATTGTCTCGATCTCTTCAGCTCATGATCCACTGTCCTCAGCCTCCCAAAGTGCTGGGATTACAGGCGTGAGCCACTGTGCCTGGCCATGACTATTTTTAAGGTTATTGCTTCTTTCAAATTCATGCTGTCTGATTTTACTTTCAACCTGACCTAAACTCTACATTTCCATTGCACAGTTCTACCAAATAAAAATTTAATAATTTACTTTAATATATTATTCTATTCTGTAAGTCTTGGATGTGCAGCAAAGCATTATATGTTTTAGTAGAGTTTTTAACTGAACTGTGAACTGCAATCCAGATGGAAAAGCACAAATTTACAAAACTCCAAAGCAAGTCTAACTCAAATATTAACTTTGTTGCGGAACCATGAATTGAACTTTTATTTTTTTTTATAGAGTAGTTATTTAAAAATCTCAGCATTAAGTAGAACTAAACCAGTATATTTTTTTTTCTGTTGAATTAGAGAATCAATTATTTTTCTGGCCTTTGTAATATGACTAAAATGGTCTTCCCATTTTTATTCCTTTGTTCAATATTCTAACAAACACTCTAATGTTCACATTATCATGAGGACTTTTAGCTTGTTTTTCTGAAGTTCTTTCATAAAATAATGATCAAACAAATGTACTAACCCCTCCAGTCATGCCATTTCATTGAGCCAATCCTTTTAAGGTCATTCTAACAACTTTATTAAATTTGAATTCCTCAGGTACACATTCCGTCTTACACCATCTAATCCTACCCTGTCAATTCTGCTGTGTTAAATGCTTTGTTAGGTTATTTGTATTCTGTAAGTCAACTAAGATTGGTGGAGAAGTTAAATATCTTGGAAATGTCATTCATGTAGAAAATGATGAAGCCACAATTTGACCTAAAATGTGTTCATTTTTAATTTATGCTTTTCAATTACCATCTTTCCAAATAATAGCCTATACTTGTTAGAATGCTTTCAGTTGTAATGGAAAACGATAATAAAATTGGATTAAAAGACAAAGAAATGACAGTGTCTTAAGGTGTTTGGGACCTAATTTCTTGCCGTTCGTTCCTCAGTTCATTTTCTTCAGCGTTGGTTCCCTTCTTGACAGGAGTCTCTGTTCATAGTCCCATGGTGGTTGCTGGACTTATTTACATGTTTACATAATTAACTGTTTAAGGTATGTATGAAGGACAAAAAGAGGTCAGATGCCCATCACTTAATAAGGGAACACGGACAATATTGATTTAGGCTTAAATAACATTCTCTGGTAGTGTAATCAAGAGTAGTAACTTCTCTAGTAAAATCAAATTCTGAAATATTTTAACTGAAAGAAAAAGTCTGAACACATGAATAAAAATTAAAATGACTTTGCCTATAGATGAGAAGATGAATGCTGGTTAATTAATCAAAATAAATGCCTACTCTCTGACAGTGCATGAAATATGCCTTTCCAGTACAGTCTGTATCAGTTGCAAAAGCCCTCTACGATCATTGCCACTTCCATCATTTTGCCCATGTATCTTCATGCTAAAAAATTATAATCTTTTCCCACAATCTACTAAATCTCCTTGTGTTTCCAGGCCTGGATTAGATCCTATCATCTTTGAGACATCTATCTTATTACCCTAGCCCTTCTGATCTTGGGTCTACTGCTGTGGAATTTATAGTTATTATAGGTCTTTAAAATATAGTCTGTTAAGACATTTTTCCTATTTGTAATTTGTGCAACCTTACCTAGACCTTAAGAGCTTGTTAAATCTAGCTCCATTTTTAGTATCTTGGATTAGACAAGTTGCTTAACCTTTTGAGTCTTAATTTTCACATGTCTAAATAGGCAAAATAATATATTAACCCAAGGAGGTGTTAGGAAAAATAATTTATATACTAGGTGTAAAATTCTGATAGCTAGTCCAGGCATGAATTAAATACACAGAAAACATTGGCGCTTTATTTTTAGCCACTTTATAACCACCACAATGACTAGTGGAGTGATGCTTGCACACATAACAGACACTTGATGGACATATCTTGGATTTCCTGAAGCTAAAATAATGCAATATGGTAAAGTTGACTTTCTAAATGCATTTTCCTAAAGGACATATTCCAAAATTTCTTTGTGGATTTTAAAATTTTGATGTTGTTTAATCATTTAGAGTATAGTGTTTTGTTTAATCAACAAACGATTCCTGACAAAGTCGCAGTATGCCAAGTGTCAGGTGTTGCTGTTAGGCCATTTAACAATATGGATATAGTCTTTGCTCTCATAGAGTCAGTAGTCTAGGAAAGCAATCTAAAGTTTGGAACAAAAAGATAAACAGAAAAAATGTCAACCTATTACTACAATGGGAAGGTAGTACCCAGAAATTGATGTTTTAACTCTCCATCTAGGTAACTTTGATTGGTGGTCAGATTTCAGCACCACTGTGCTTTGCCAAGAAATCATTTACTTTTTGCATCTTAAGGAAAAATTGTGTGTCACTTCTGGAAAAGAATGCTACTTTATACTTAGCTATCTAATCATGTACATCAAATAATTCCTATTTGTATATTTGGTCTATTACATAGTAAGTACTCCATAATTTTTTAAAACTTTTGTTCTATTTAGATGTACAAGTGCAGGTTTGTTACAGAGATAAATTTGTGTCCTGGGGAAAGTTTGCTGTACAGATTTTTTCATCACCCAAGTATTAAGCCTAGTACCCATTAGTTACTTTTCCTGACCCTCTCCTTCCTCCTACCAGCCACCATCCAAAAGTCCCTATCGTGTGTTGTTCTCCTCCATGTGTCCATGTGTTCTCATCATTTAGCTCCCACTTATAAGTGAAAACATGCGGTATTTGGTTTTTTGTTCCTGTGTTACATACAGCACATCATTAACAAGGAGGGCATTCAATGCTAGAAACAATATATGGCCTTTCAAGTTTTTGTTCTAATCTGGATGTTAATTCTAGAATTGATATGTTAACATAAATATATCCATTCATAGTAATAAATAGTTGTATCAGAAAATAATGATCTTAAATTGATCATTTAAGTTTCCACCTTAAGAAACCATAACATTCAGAAAAGGCTAAAAACAAATCAAAAAAAAAGAAAATAATAAATAAGAGTAGAATTTTTAAAACTTAAATCAGAATAACTAAAGTTAGTGAAACAAACAAAAAAATACTTGTGTACCTCAATACATCTTCTAGCTGGACTGAGAAAAAAAGAGAGAAGATATAAATTATCAATATCAGTAATGAAACACGAGGCATTACTACAGACCATACAAATACTTAAAGGGAATTCTACAACTTTATGGCTGCAAATTTGAAAATTTGGATGAAATAGATCAAATCTTTGAAAGACATAAATCACCACAAATTATTCAGGGAGAAATAGATATCCTGAGTAATTTAATGTACAATATATGATAAAGAAATTTAATTCATCATTAGAAACTTTTCAACAAATAAAACTCACAGGCACATTCACCCAATTATTTAATAAAGAAATAATACTGACTCTATACAATCTCTTCAGGAAAATTAAGGGAGAATAAAGACTTCACAATTCATTTCATTTTCATAATGCCAAAATCATATTAAAAGAAAGAAACACAGGCAAATATTTATCAGGAATATGCACACAAAATTCCCCCAAAATATTAGCAGATTAAATCCAGCAAAATATCAAAAAGAGCAAGCAGAGTTTGTTCTTGGGATACAAGATTTTTTCAAAATGATTTTGGAAATATATCAGTGTAATTCTTTATATTAACAAACTAAGAAAACAATAAATGTAATTCACTATATTACCAGTCAAACTAAGAAAAATCATTATCATCATCTCAATAGAAGTGGAAAAGGTATTCAACAAAATTAAACATACATTCATAATTTAAAAAATAGAACTTTCAGAAATGTAAAAATGAAAGAGAACTTGATTAACCTGATAAAAGAATATATGAAAAATCCACAATTAATATCATATCCTATGGTGAAAGACTGAGTATTTCTGCCTACGAACAGAAATAAGGTAGTGATATGTTCTCCTACCACATCACTCCTATTTAAAGTAAATTGCAACTCATAGCCAGTGCAATAAGGCAAGTAAAAGAAAGTGAAGACTGGTAAAGTGGAAAAAATAAAAATAAAACTGTCTCTACCTGCAGGTAACATGATTGTCAAAGTGTAAAATGATATGGAATCTTAAAACAAAGACAAAATACTTGCAGAACCAATAAGTGAGTTTGAGCTTTGCCAACTCACAGAATACCAGGTCAATATATAAAAATTAATTGCAATTAGCAATTAAAAACTACAAAATTTAAAAGTGCCATTAATAATTGCAGCAAAAAGTGTAGATATAAACATAGCAAGATATTATAGATATGATGCTAGAAGATGCTACAAATGACAAAACAACTCTAGAAGAAATTTGAGAAGACCTACATTAATAAAGAGAAATTCCATACTATTGAATTTGAAATCTCAAACTTAGAGTAATGTGAATTCTCCCCAAATTGATCAATAGATTTAATACAATTATAACAAAAATCTCAATAAAATTTGCTTAGATATGAAAATATGAAACTAAAAATTTTGATGAAACATTAATATAAATAGAATAGCCAAAACAATTTTTTTGAAAAAGTTGAAGGACCTGCAATACCTGAATTCAAGACTTAATGACCTAGTTACAGTAATTAAGACAGTGTGGTTTTAGCAAAAATGTAGACACAAAATAAAAGGAACTAGAAATAGACCAAGTGTTTGTTTAGTCAGCTAGGCTTGTCATTACAGAATACTGCAGGCTGGGCGGGTGGCTTAAACAACAGAAACTTATTTTTTTCCCAATCTAGAGGTTGAAAGTCTAAGATTAAGGTGCCGGTAAGGATGATTTCTCCAGAAGCCTCTCTCTTTGGCTGCAGATGGCTGCATTTTCACTGTGTCCTCACATGACCTTTTCTCTGTGCATGTACCTCCCTAATGTTTCTTCCTCTTCTTTGAAGGATACCAATTATAATGGCTTATAGCTTCATCCTTATGACTTTATTTGACCTAAATTACATTTTTAATGGCCCTAAGTCCAAATGCAGTTGCATTTTAAATGCTTACATTCAAAAACTCTAAGTGAAGGTCTATAACGGCTTTATTCTTCTGCTGATCCAGGCCACATCTGCTTATAAAGTAAATGTCTGTTACCTGATAAATTAATAAACAGTTTATAAATATAATGCAATAGATGCACACAATGGAAAACTATTCACCAAGAAAAAGGAACAAATTATGTACATACTCAGTAACACGGATGAATCTCAAATGCATTATTTTAAATGAAATGACCCAGACTCAAGAGGTTACATACTATACATTCCATTGATATGAAATGTTTGAAAATGCAAGTCTATAAGAATGTAGGATATGTCAGCATTTGACAGAGATTTGGGATTTGAAATGGGATTGACTACAAATAAGCATAAGAATGGAATTTTGGCTGATAATCCAACTGTTGTCTATTGTGATTGCAATGATTATTACATCACCTTATGTCAAAATTCACATCATTGTCCACCAAATGAATTAATTATATTATTATTGGTGTACAGATAAATTTATCCTATGTAAATTTAAAAATAAAATGATAACCTATAAATGAAGTTGGCAAAAAGGAATATAAAACTTTTAGCAACTTTTTTTTTTTTTTTTTTTTTGAGGCATAGTCTTACTCTGTCACCCAGACTGGAGTGCAGTGGCACGATCTTGGCTCACTGCAACCTCCCACTCCTGGGTTCAAGCGATTCTCCTGCCTCAGCTTCCTAAGTAGCTGGGATTACAGGCATGCACCACCACACCCGGCTAATTTTTATATTTTTAGAAGAGACGGGATTTTGCTATGTTGGCCAGGCTGATCTCGAACTCCTGACCTCAAGTGATCTGCCCGTCTCTGCCTCCCAAAGTGCTGGGAATACAGGCATGATCCACCACCCCTGGCATAATTTTTTAAAATTGAAGTAATATGAAAGGCCTAGCTAAATCAAAAATGGTGATGTAAGAATAAAACAAAAAAAAATTATTTAGTTAATTTCAACATTCACAGATGTCTAGGAGTGAAACAAAAATGTAATATTTCCTTGAACTAGGGTTCAAAATTTGCACAGTCATAATGACATAATGTAAACAGTACAAACTAATGAATATTTAAACCATTACTATGGTTCTAAAGATTATTGTTGAAGGGATTTTTGTTGATAATATAATAGTTTACATAGTTCTTAGTCAGGCAGCTCAGGAAAAATTCAATTCTTCTCATTCTGAGCAACCATTTCCAGTGACAGTCCCAAGTGAAATATACATAGGAGAATGGTCAACAAAACAGGGTAATTTACTATTTCACTATAAGCATGGACTTTGACCCCAAATCCCAATATTAAATTATTAGACTAAAGAGCTCTGATATATGTGATACGATTCAGTTTAAAATATTTATATTCAAAGAAAAAGTAGAATTTCAGACATTGTTTCTCCAAATTGGTAAGGATCACATTGATTAACCAAGATACAAGGAATTAAATAGCTGGAAAATATATCATAAACCTGACCTAGACCATACTTCAACCCATTTTTCTCACACTAGAGCAGTACCCAAGTTCCTTCTGCTGGATGGAAAAGGGGAATCACTGAAGTTTATGAGAGCAGAGAATTAGGCTGTTGGTATTTCTCACTCTTTCACTAATGACTCCTGCTGCAATAAATGTAGAAACATAAATGTCCTGTCTCTTAACATACAGAAACTTCATTCAGCAGCACCATAATCAATAAAATGTCTTGAAATATACACAATTGAGCTCATCTCTTGTTCTCTTTAGAGTGTAGTTACAATAATTAATTTGGCAATTTGCTCAAATTATTCCATCTTATCATCTATCTGAAGGAAGTGGCTAGCATAGTAGAGTCAAGCATGTTAAAATGAAGCTACTTAATACTCTCCTTGTATATGGTGTCAGTTTTTTTATCCTCAAGATAACGTAATTTAGTTGTCTAGTATTTAAGATGAAAAGTAATACGAGGTCTAAGAGACCTATCCTGTGTTTTGAATTTAGGGAGAATGATTATACACAAAACTCATGTTTATGTTGAATTTTTTGTTGAACAGCTTGTGTTATAAGACTAGTGCTGTCACATAGTTTCTAACAGTGATTCTATTGAATCAGTGGGATAAAATACTTTGATGTCAGCACTGAGTCATGTTGCGGTTCTTTCTTTATAAAAAATAAAAATAAAATGTACTGTATAGGTTGGAGTTGCTACTTGCATTGAAGTTGCTACCATTCTGTACAATTTACAGAAAAAAAATCTTTTATTAAGTGATGTTAGTTAGCGCAAAGGATTGTTGAGACAGCTAAAAGGAACAGACTTCCAAATACATTTCTTGAACTATACCTAGATACGTGCTTTAAACTGGCTTGATGAGAACACCACTAATACTACCTCATTACCTATACAATAAATGCATGAAACACAAGAAACTATTTCTGCTACACTGAAAGTAGGATAGAACCAGTCACTATGAGCAACAGCAAAACATAAGCTTCTGCAAGGCATATTTTCTCACATAGTTTTTCTCTAAAATATAACCTCCTGATAGTTTATCTGATGACAGACCTTTAATCACATGCTTACACCTTAAAATAATCTACAGAATAATTATTCTAAATTCTATCTGGGGAAGATGAGACTCAGAATGTGTTAAATCATCAAGGTATGAGAAACTTATTAATATTTATAAGATTAATCAGTAAAAAGTTCAATGCAGATATTTTATGACTGTTTTTAATTTCTCATGTGCTTTTTTTAAATTTTAAAGGGAGTTTACCTTTATTCAGAAGAAATTCTATTAAATATAAATAAATCTCAATTCGTAGAAGAGCATAGTCATGTTAAACAGAAAATGTCATGAATAATTCTAACGTATAAATTATTAAATTAATATTAATGGATTAAATTTGCTTCTTAAAAGAACAAGAATTATATCAAATTTAAAACAACTAATTCCATTACAATAAAACAAAACAAACCCAAATATGGGCTCTTTAAAAGGGATAAACTTCAGTCCAAATGGCACATAATGGTTGCAAACAAAGATACAGAAAAAGATAAATTAGGCAAACATTAATGAAAGAAGAAAATAATTCTACTTTAACCTAAGTAGAATTCTAAAGGGAGAGAGTGAATATTAAATGATGAAACAACTATTATTAAGAATTATATTATTCTATTCTAAAATTATATTCCAGGTCTTTTAAAAGCTACATTTCACCATGGTGAAACAATAAGGTCTTTATAATTTAGGTAATCTAAGAAAATAGCATATCTTTAACATTTAGAAAGCAAAAACAATCAGATGCGAAGATCATTATTGAAAGTTCTATTTAAAGAACGCAATGTAAAGGTATTATTATTTATTTTCCTTCCTTTGAAATTCACCAGTAAGAATAGAAACAAAATGGCCGGGTGTGCTGGCTCATGCCTGTAATTCCAACACTTTGGGAGTCCGAAGTCCGTGAATCACTTGAGCCCAGGAGTTGAAGACCAGCCTGCCTGGGGAACCTGGAGAAAATCTGTCTCAACTAAAAATAAAAAAAAAAATAATAATTGGATAAGCATCTGTAGTCCCAGCGACTCAGGAGGCTGAGGCAGGAGAATCACTTGAGCCCAGGACGTGGAGTTTGCAATAGTGAAGATTGCGCCACTACACTCCAGTCTGGGCAAGTGATTGAGAACCTGTCTTAAAAAAAAAAAAAAAAAAAAAAAAAAAACTAGCTTCTGAAAAATTTCTTTTAAGGCAAATAAGTGAATAGAAATCATGGACAAATGGAATGTTATCAGAAAAAGGCAAAGCAAAGTCCAATACATGTATAGAATGTTCTGCCCAGATAATAAAGACATGTAGTTTGAAACAATAACAAGGTACTTGTATATATCTCATAGGTATTGATAAATTACTAATATACTCTGCAAGAGACTGAAAAAATATGCACTTTCATTAACTTTTAGTGGAAGTGTAAATTTGTGTAGATTTTTGGAGAGCAAAACCACAATATCTATTATGATTTTTAAAAATATCTATACCATTGTCCCTAAAATTCCCTATAAATTTCAGCACCATTGAAATTTCAATATGGAAATGTGTAAACAGAAAATATAATTGGTAGCATTATATGATTGTAAAAATAATCTGTGAAAAGGGCAAGGGTTAATAAAATTATCTATGAGATGCAATTATAGGAAAGTGTGGAAATATTACTGGCATGGAAAGATCATCAAAATATGGAACAGCCACTTTATTGAATAATACCAAAGGGCAATTTTTCACCTTGTATAAATTGAAGACAACATGGTAGCTGTACTTTTTATATAGAAAATGAAACATAATCCAACTCTTACAAAACTTATCATATGTACTTGAGTTGAAATTGCAACTATTATTTAGAGTAGCAAAATCTATCATAGCACTTCAGCTATTACTAGGACGTTTTAGAATAAGAAGTTCATTCTGTTACTGATTTGATCTTTTTATACTCTCAAAAGCAGACGTGGTAATTGTCAACCAGAGTAATTTCAGGCAACCATAGATGTAAGTATTTCAACACTAGATACTAAAAACATAAATGAGATCAGGACCGTTATATTTTCACCTTAGGTAAATTTCACTCTACATCTTAATATATTTTGTTCATAAAAAGCTCTAATGTAGTTTGGCTTACAGGTACAGTGCCTTTAAAATATTGTCAATTTTTAAAAATAAATTAACACTATTTTCCTGTCACTTAAAATGAAGACTTAGAAACCTGCAAAACACCAAGAGGATAGAGAATCTTGTTTTTAAAAAATGCCATTTAGGTAAGCATGCATACCTCAAGCTATCTGAAATATTTTAAGCTTGAAAACAGGTGGAGATGACAGTTAACAACTACCATTAAAACGATAAAATACAATAGTTTAGAAAACTTTATAGGTAAGTATGTTTGAAGTATATATTATTGTATGCATTTTAGTGTCCAACCTCAAAAAACTTGGAATATGTTTTTGGATTTGGATTTAAGTTTTAGTTAAAAAGGAAGCAGAATGTCTTTTCATATGTATGTACAGGTGCTATAAACAAACTCAAAAACTTGTGTATGAACAGAGGGTAAAACCTTGATAACAAGAGGAAGTCAGAGGGTAAAACCTGGATAACAAAAGAAACTATTGTTCTTTGTATTATGCCAAAACTGATGCAAATATTTTTATATGTATACTTCTAATTTATATTATTTTAATAATAATTATGGTCCTTAACAGGTAGATAATATCTGAAAATAATTTTTTGACCATTATTGTAATATTATTTAAAGATATTTATAATTAATTTGCTGTGAAAGATTTTTTTTTTTTTTTTTTTGAGACAGAGTCTTGCTCTGTCGCCCAGGCTGGAGAACAGTGGCATGACCTCGACTCACTGTAAGATCCACCTCCCGGGTCCACACCATTCTCCTGCCTTAGCCTCCTGAGTAGCTGGGACTACAGGTGCCCACCACCACACCCAGCTAATTTTTTTGTATTTTTAGTAGAGATGGGGTTTCACCAGGATGGTCTCAATCTCCTGACCTCGTGATCCGCCCGCCTTGGCCTCCCAAAGTGCTGGTACAGACGTGAGCCACCGCGCTGGCCGGATGTCAACTCTTAATTGCATATCTAAATACAGTGTAATTGTCTAGATTTTTATACTTCACCTCACTTATTTCTCTTGTTTCAGACACTTTTAAAAGCTAGATCAGTTTAACACCCATCAGACATATTAGTACAGAATATTTTATGTAAAATTCCTTCATTTAGGCTTTTGAGATTTTGGTAACTATTTTTTCAAACTTTATGTCATTCTTTTTGGCAATTTCTTAAGCAATATTTGATATGTGATAATTCTGAAGAGTTTGTAGATCTAAGTATATTTCATTTTTAAAGGAAAAATTATACATAGCACTATAATGTGTTAAGTGGTCTATAAAATGCTTATGTGTCACTGGATAGAGAATGTTTGAAAAAAGTTGTTATGCAAAACAGATGTAGATATGGACTATATATATATAATATATGTAACTATTAGTACATAACATAAATGAAACAATCATAGCCAATTGGCCTTACAAATTACTAGCATTATTTTCTTTTTTAAATTTGTGGGTACAGAGTAGGTGTCCATATTGGTCATATTTTAAGCATATGAAAATTCATAAGCAAAGGGGGAACTGGAAGTTGTCCTAGCAGCTCTCACTTTTCTATTAGAAATGTTGATGGAATTGATAGTACTTCAGGAAATATTAATATTGCCTAAGATGGAAATGGCAAAGTAAGTTAAAGGAGTAAACATGACAAACCATAGTTAGAAAAAAGGATGAAATGTTTCCAACAAAGAAAAATAGTAAATATTCAAGGTGATAACCTAAAAACTCTAACTCGATTATTATCTATTTTATGCATGTAACAAAATATCACATGTGCCCCACAGAAATGTACAAATATTATGCATCAATACAAAGTACTTCATAGATAAAGAAGTTTAAGGAACATGATTTATTAATATTTATATTTTTGGTTTTCATTTAAAATAATCAGCTACTATTGGAAGAAAAAGGCTGCTTTTCCATAATTAAAAATATGGCTTTTTAAAAAAATCACTCATGTACTTGAGATAAAAGAAAAAAAGGCAAACAATAATTGATATCTATTCATTTTTCTTTCAACTAACATTTATTACTGAGCACCAGCAGTAAACCAGCGACTGATGGAGGCATGGAACATATAAAATGAATATTATTCCACTCCTACTATTAAATAATTTACAGCTTATGAGGGGAGGAGAACAGAATATCAAAATAACTAAAGTCAGGGATACTGGAGGTTTATTTGTTTAATCACTCATGATTGCCACATTACTTAACTTGTTTTGCTGAGTTTTCATGTTTGTGAAATAATTATATCAGTAGGCACTTCATTATATGTTTTCAGATATATGCATTTCAAATAATTCTTGACATTTCATAGATCCTCAACAAATAATGACTATTTTTATAAACAAAAATAAGCAGAACATTACAATTAAATAGTTTAGTGATATCACAAGGTATTGAGGACGTACAAAAAAATAATGCAACTTCCTTGGGGGTTTTAGACAAGGCCTCCATGCAAGCTAATTTTTGGATAAGAAAACATGAGTATGATTTACACAAGGGCACAAGATGAGTAAAAATTGTGAACGATCTTCGAATGTCCATGAAGTCATGAGAAATCCTGCATTAAACCTTTCTTTTTTTTTTCTATCTAATTTGAGATTAATCTACTCTTTTAATCCACTTTCATCTTTCTTAGTAGTAGATTTTTCCCTAATTCAGAGAGAAGACATAGATAATCTTGTAAGACAGTTTCAGCTGTCCATTCCCAGACTTACAAATATGTATATTATATATATATTGACTTTCTTTCTTCCATTATTAGAAGAGACTTTTTTTAATCAAAGTTCAACTTTCTAGTTGATATTATCTTGTCTAAGATAATATTTAATTAATTATTTTCTATTTTCTGCATATTTTTAATATTTAGGTTATAACTGGCTCTTGGTTCATGTCATAATATCATCAAACCTGTCCATTTAAAACAAAATGAAGAGCAATAATTCTCTCTTTTACATTTCACTCACTTCAATTCATAAAAAGGATCCCCAAAAATAAAATAATATTTTAAAAACCCCAACTATTTCTTTACTTTCTATGTATTTACTCTTTAACCTACCGGATACCACACCCACGACCCCAGTTAAATTGTTCTGAATATCTTTAATGACTTTTCTATTGCCATTTTCAATGAATGTTTTTATTCCTTATCTTATTTTTTTTTCATTGTTGACTGCTTCCTTCACAAACATCTTTTGTCCTTGCCTTCTGAGACATCACCCTGTCTTTGTTCTTCTCATTGGTACTCTTAATTCTTTCTTCTCATTCTGAATTTTGTTAGCTCCTTAGTCTCTGTCCTAATCACAGTTGCTCATGTTTCCTATGGTTCCATTTGTTCTCTTTTCTGTTAACTCAATGTGCTCTTGGTGAGCACTCAGATTTTTTACATGTTTTTAACTACCACTTTTAATTAATAATTCTGAAAAACACATCTATACCATAAACTAAATCCCTGAGCTCCAGATCCATACGTTAAATATTTTAGATGCTGTAGCATATCTTCCCATAGAAAACTAATACTCAACTTAGTTCAAAATGAATAAGATATTTTGAGTCCAAATTTGATTATTCTGTTGAATCTCATATTTTAAAGAGCAGCATCACAATTTATTCCAGCAGCCAAGCAAGAAGCTAGAGAGGCTTCAAACTCCTTCCCCACCCTTTAATCTTTTCCCATATCTCTATTTAATCAATCTCTAAATCTTCTAATTTTTTTTCTTAACATCTCTTATTTTATACTGAAGCAGTTGTAACTGTAACTTGTGATTCTTGCCTTTGGTTTATTATATTAATAAACAGCCTCTTTACCATGCACAATTGCTTAAAGACTAACGTGTGGGAAATCAGTACAAGGTCTGACATGAACAAATCTCTGATTACTTATCTATTTTCTCTACTCACTGAAGAAAGAAGTAGGAATTTAGAGATGAGGAAAATAGATGAGATAGGAAGAAATTGTACTAGTTCATATGAAAGTTAATAAAGCTTGAACTAGGCTAGCATTATGGGTGGAAAACAAATAGTGGGATTCAAGAGACCCCTTTGAAGTAGCATTGAGATGCTTTGAGTGTCACAAAAAGGGTAAGTTGATACCATCTCCTTGAGATGAAGGCCTGCTTAGCAATAAAATAATAAAACAACATAGAAAGACTGCAGACCAATCTTGAAAGTATTGCCTTTGGCATTACTCCAAAGATGTCAGCTCAGGCTATATATTTTTGGGGTTTTTCTACTTAAGAATTAAAAGCTAAACGTCACTGAGAAAAAAAAAAAATAGCATGACAGACAGTGATCGTAATATTTAGCAAATATAGTATGCATTAAATAGAATGAAATTTGAAAAGTAGAGTCTGGAATCTATAGCTATGGTTCAGATACTGGAAAATATGTCCATGCAGGAGGACTGTGACAAATCAAGGTGTTATAGAATGACATCATTGTATCTTAGTTTCTGCAAAATGGAATATTGAGTAGTATACCTACACAAAAGTCAAATAATGTCAAGTTTTCCCAATTCACCAATACACAAAAAATGAAAACAAATATTAATGAAATGTCTCAGTTTTAAGTTTCCCTGCTCAATAAAAGGAAAAGTTTTCATTTTAAACATTTGGTATCTACTACTGTTTCCTAATGGGAAACAGAATAAATTTTTAAAAAGCTAAATAATATTAATGTAAATGTCAGAAATGTGACTATAAGAAAATCTTGTATGTATTAGTTTTTAGTTGCAGGGGCTTGCTTACATATATTCGTGTGCTTTTTAGTAATGTTATTTCACAGAAAAAGCCTATGCAAATTATCATGAAAGTTTTCAAACTACTCTGTAATAAGTGTGAGCCACAGCTAGGAAGTTCCCTTGAAAAGAGCAAGCAGGGAATGAAATGCAGAAATTCTCAAAAACAAGGTAGGAAAGGTAAGGAAATGGTGATAGAAAGGGAAAATAATTTTTGTTTGTTTGTTTGTTTGTTTGTTTGTTTTTGTATCTACCCGCTCTGTTCCAGTTTCTGTGTTATGTTTGATTCTTTCATATGTCATCCATTATCTTAAAATCCAGTAAGAAGTGGCATAAATAATTTCGATAAAGAGATGAGAACCTGAAGTTCAGAGAGCTCCACTTGGGAACAGGTGTTTGTCTGATCATGTCTCACACGTTCTGTTAATTTGAACCTGAAGTTCAGAGAGCTCCAGTTACTTTCTCTAAGTTTCAGAAAGTAGCTGAGATAGTTCAGACTGTTTTCAAAGCCTGCTTGCTTTCCACATACTAGGTTATCTAGAGAATGTAAAATTAAGAGTGATTAGTGGGCCAAATTCAACCTATTGAGAGGTGAAGTCAACTGGACTTCCTGGGTCGAGCAGGGACTTGCAGAACTTTTCTGTGTAGCTGAAGGATTGTAAACGCACGAATCAGCACCCTGTGTCTAGCTAAAGGATTGTAAATGCCTTAATCAGCACTCTGGAAAAACACATGAATCAGCACTCTGTGTCTAGCTAAAGGATTGTAAATGCACCAATCAGCACTCTGTAAAATGAACCAATCAGTGGTCTGTAAAACGGAGCAATCAGCAGGATGCGGGTGGGGCCAAACAGGGGAAGAAAAACTGGCCACCGCAGCCAGCAGCAGCAACTTGCTGGGGTCCCCTTCCATGCTGTGGATGCTTTGTTCTTTGGCTCTTCACAATAATTCTTGCTGCTGCTCACTCTTTGGGTCCGCACTATCTTTATGAGTTGTAATACTCACCACAAGGGTCTGCGGCTTCATTCTTGAAGTCGGCGAGACCAAGAACCACCAGAAGGAATAAATTCTGGACACACTAATAGATAGGTTGTAGTTGATTTAAAATATGAAAGTATAAATATAACATCCAATATTTTTATTGCCAGTTAGTTTGATATGTTTCCACTTCTTTAGTTCCAACCCACGTGGTTAGGTTTGTTTTGCATGTTACAAATATAAAAGATGTTTAAAAGACACAACAGCCATATCTTCTTTGTGATCTAGAAGGAAATAAAAATGTGATGCAATTTCAGAAAATCAAGGAAAATTCAAATAAGATAAGCTAAGCTCTAGTGGGCTCATTTCAACATAGTAGAGTTAGGAAATTATCCTTGAGTTACAATTAAGGTTAATTCATGAGCACTCAATTTATTTCTACTGTAAAACCATTCTTGGTGTAATGTAGCTGCCGTTCGTTAACATCAGAACTTTCCCAGTAGGTCTGGGATATTTAAACATAGCAGCAGCATTCTAAAGTTGAGGCTAATTTGACCTGTCAATCCCACCACTGGATATCTACCTAAAGGAAAATAAGTCACTATGTCAAAAAGACACCTATACATGTAAATTTATTGCAGATCAATTCATAATTGCAAAGATATGGAACCCAGAAAACGTGGTGTGGGTGTGTGGGTGTGTGTACAGTGGAATACTAATCAGTTTCAATAAGAATGAAATAATGTCTTTTGCAACAACTTGGATGGAACTGGAGGCCATTATTGTGAGTAAAGTACCTCAGGAATGAAAAACCATATACTACTTGTTCTCACTTATAAATGGGAGCTAAGCTATGGGTATTCAAAGACAAACAGAGTCATATAATGGACACTGGAGATTCAGAAAGGGAGAGGCAAGTGAAGAGGGGTGAAAGATGAAAAACTACCTATTGGGTAAAATGTACACTACTCAATTGATGTGTGCACTGAAATGCTAGTCTTCATCACTATACAATTCATCCATGTAAGCAAACACCACTTGTATCCCTACAGTTATTAAAATTAAAAAAATGAAAAATATAAAAGTGCTGAGAAGGAAAAACATTGAGGCTGAAGATGTGAGTCATCTCACAAAAATGAGAAATTTGACTGCAAACTTTGATTAGGAAATCAAGTGGCCTGGAATTACAAAAATTATTTCAGAAACTTACTACACCACATATCATTTCTGCATATCCAGTTCTGATCTCTATTTGATAATACAATCTCACACAACTTTCTTTCTGTGATTAGATTGTTAGTTTAAACCCCAGTAGTTACTAGGTCTAGTTTCCTTCTTTGTTGCTCATCAACCATAGGCACTCATATTAGGACTGCTAACATTTCTACCTGCATCACGCTAATCCCAGGACAAGAGTACAATGTTTCCAGTTTGAGTTCTGATTTCTGTTGTGCACAGAATGTAAGCTAAGACATCTCAAAATGTAATTTTCCAAGATACAAGATGAAACTAGAAACAACCTATTTCAATAAATCCTAGAGTGATAACCCTATGATTGATTTTAAGGCCATATGACAGTATGACCAAGCACAGGTCTTATTGATATTTATAGTATTTGGTATGGCTGATAGCTTTCACAAAATAAATGTTTTATAATCAGGTGATTATTTGAAAAGAAATATCAGTGGCAATCAGAGTTTATAAAGCTAAGCAAAAATAGATATCTCTGGTTGATACAAGCAGCAAATGAATACATTGAAATATTTGCAGAAGAGGTTGGGAAATGAAACTTACATAATGGGTAGGAATAAAAAGGACTAGGTGGAAACTGAGAACCACAGAACAGTTCCAGAGAATGAGCTCCATGGAGACAGCATAGCCACTATTTTGAATGACAAATACCATAGTTTGCCCCATCAGCATGACCCATGCTGGACATCTAACTTTGCAAATGGCACCATTCCCACAATTGTCCCTAGAATCTGGATGTGAATACAACCACTTGGCAACAGGTGTTTTTCTGACTATGTCTCACATGTTCTGTTAATTTTAACATTTTATCGTATCAGGAATAGAACAAAGGAAGAGGCTTTAGTGGTTAAAGAAGGGCTCTTTGAAGTATTTTACTTGAGAAGATGAATGAAAGATGGTTTAAGTATTTAAAAGACACACATATTGACTAATTGTATGTTATTTTAGATGATGGGAAGAAATACTATTGGGTAAAACTTATGAGAACGTGGGATTTTTTTTCAATATAGAGAAATCCAAAATTAAAATGGGCAGGACTTTTGCTACTAGAAGTAATCATGCAGGCATGAGATGGTCACCTCCTAGGGATAACAGAACAAACTACTGTTTGAGTGTGAGATTGGACCACATAACTGATGGGAGTAACTCTCACTCTAGGTCTCCATAGTGCTTTTGTGTTTGGAATTGGTGAGTTCCTGGTCTTGCTGACTTCAAGAATGAAGCCGTGGACCCTCACGGTGAGCGTAACAAAGATTGTGTGTCCAGAGTTTGCTCCTTCAGATGTTCAGATGTGTCCAGAGTTTATTCCTTCTGGTGGGTTCGTGGTCTTGCTGACTCCAGGAGTGAAGCTGCAGATCGTCACAGTGAGTGTTACAGCTCTTAAAGGTGGCACATCTGGAGTTGTTCATTCCTTCCGGTGGGTTTGTGGTCTTGCAGGCCTCAGGAGTGAAGCTGCAGACCTCATGGTGAATGTTACAGTTCACAAAGGTGACACAGTTCACAAAGGTGCGTCCGGACTTGTTCGTTCCTCCCATCCAGAGTTGTTCATCCTTTCCGGTGGGTTCATGGTCTCACTGGTTTCACAAGTGAAAGTGTAGACCTTCACCATGAGTGTTACAATTCACAAAGGCTGTGCAGACACAGAGAGTAAGCAGTAGCAAGATTTATTGCGAAGAGTGAAAGAACAAATCTTCCACAGAGTGGAAGGGGACCCAAGGGGGTTGCCTCTGCTGGCTGGGGTGGCCTGCTTTAATTCCCTTATCTGGCCCCACCCACATCCTACTGATTGGTCCACTTTACAGAGAGCTGATTGGCACATTTTGACAGAGCGCTGATTGGTGTGTTTACAAACCTTGAGCTAGACACTGGGTGCTGCTTGGTGCATTTAAAAACCTTTAGCTAGACATAAAAGTTCTCCAAGTCCCCACCCAACTTAGGAGCCCAGCTGGCTTTGCCTAATGGATCCCATGCCAGGACTGTGGGTGAAGCTGCCCGCCAGTCCTGCACCATGCTGCCACACTCCTCAGCTCTTGGGCAGTCAATGGGACTGGGTGCTACAGAGCAGGGGGTGGCACCTGTTAGGGAGGCTCAAGCCAAATGGGAGCCCACCGGTGGGGATGACTCAGGCAGAGCAGGCTGCAGGTCCCAAGCCCTGCCCCATGGTGAGGTGGTTGAGGCCCGGCGAGAATTTGAATGCGGCATGGGTGGGACAGCAGTGCTGGGGGACCCGGTGCACCCTCTGCAACTGCTGGCCTGGGTGCTAAGCCCTTCACTGCCCAGGGCCAGTGGTGCTGGCCGGCTGCTCTGAGTGTGGGGACCACTGAGCCCATGCCCACCCAGAACTGGCACTGGCCTGTGAGTGCTGTGCACAGCCCCAGTTCCTGCCCATGCCTCTCCCTCCACACCTCCCCACAAGCAGAGGGAACCTGTTCTGGCCTTGGTCAGCCCAGAGAGGGGCTCCCACAATGCAGCGGCAGGCTGAAGGACTCCTCAAGTGTGGCCAGAGTGGACGCCAAGACTGAGGAGGCACAGAGAGTGAGCGAGGGCTGCTAGCATGTTGTCATCTTCAATTCCCCCCTAAAAGGGACAACAGGTGTTGGGAATTTGGCCAATGACTGCTCTAGCTACTTCCTGTTGGATAGGGGCGATGAAGGGGCCCTACAGTTGTAGTGTCCTCCAAGGGGAGCTCTCTAGGCCAGTGAAAGTGCCAGCTGGGTCAGTCCAGGGGTCCTCGGTAGAAATTGTTAGTTGAGCTCATTTGGGGTTCCATTTGTAAGACCATCTGTAGCTTGATGACCTTGATTCTAGAGGAAACAAATTTAACAAGGCAGTTAAAAATATAGGGTCCAAAGGTGAGTAACAGCAAGATGGCTGCCACCACAGGACCTAGAAAGGGGAGAAGCCAAGTTCCCCAATTCCAGAGGTTGGTATAAGAGTTTAAAAGGCGTTGTCTGATTTCAGTCTGATTTCAGAAGCCTTTTCCTGTAAAAGCCAGGCAACATCTCATATTATCCCTGACTGATTAGTGTAAAAACAGCACTCTTACCTTAAGAAAGTGCAGAGTCCTCCTTTCTCAGCAGTGAGGAGGTCTAGGCCTCAGCAGTTTTGGAGAGCTATGCTGCCAAAGAGTCTGTTTGGGATTGTAGAGTAAGGATAGATTTCATTATCTCTTGCAAACTGTCTGAGAAATCCTTTGAGAGTGTGTGGTAGTAGGATAATGAAGTAGATAAATTGGCTATTCCAGTTTCTGTAGCAGTAGCCATTCCTAACCCTATAAGTAGGGGTATTAGTTGTATGGTTCTGTGCTGCCAGACTTGAGCTTTGAGGGGTACTGATAGGGTCTGATTTCCACAAGATTCGAAGTTAGGATAATATATGTTTACACTGTTAACTTTTAGCATATCTTACTTTTGCTGAAAACCTTGTAAGTTTGGGATTTCAATTTTTCTTTGCTATTAATAAGACCTTGTTCAGTCCATATTAACTTAGAATTGATATAGATGGCTCCTTCCTGATTCTGTAAGTACTTTAAGATTTGGCTGAGTGCAAAGAACTCAAACATTTGAGCAGACCAATTATTAGGCAGTCACTTAGTGAATGCCCATTGTATCTTTTTCCCTTAATCGCCTGGGAGGAACCATCTATTGTCCTGTCCTGAAGGGAGTTCCTCCTAGATCTGGTCCGAATTTTGTATGGTAATTAATTAAGATTTAGGTGCCCTGTTAGGAAACCTGCAGGGTTATGGATTTTTGATAGGAAGGCTATGGGTTGTCAGTGGCCTCAGTGCTTTTGGCTATGCCTTTGTTTACACTGATAACAAGGTGGTATTGGAGTGTTAGAGGGTACAGAGAAGACCTTCAATTATCAATTATAGGTTTTAAATTTACCCTGGCATTTAAAGGAATAAGGTACACTGTTTTTTCTTTACTACTTCTATCTCTCTTTCTTTCTCTTCAACTTCTCCTTTGCCTCTCTCTTTCTCTCTTTCTGACTCCCTCTTTGTCTGTCTGTTCATCTCTCTCCTTCTGTCTTTGACTTTGTCTCTCTCTGCTGGTCTTGCCCTGCCTCTACCAGCCATTTATGCTGCTGTTCTCCCCTCTCCTTCTCTTTTTTGATGGCTTTGGCAGAGTAAGACTGCCACCTCTTTAGGTTTTTGCACTATGTGCAATAACTCCATGGTTTCCTTAAAGTATTTAACGGGGTTTCCCCAAGTCATTAGGAACTCCTTTTCTTTCCATATTTCAGCATGGGTATGTACGATTAGATAAGCATATTTCCTATCTGTATACACATTTATTCTTTTTCCCTTTCCCAGTTCTAAGGCTTGGGTAAGTGCCACTACTTCTGCTAACTGGGTGCTGGTACCAGGGGGAAGAGGCTTACTTTCAAGTATGGTTACATCACTAACTATGGCATAACCTGTTCTTTGCATCCCATTCTCCACAAATGAACCTCCATCAATATATTAGGTTAAAGTCAAGATTACCTAAGGGAACTTCTAAGAGATCATCTTGGGTGGCATAAATATGGATTATAATTTGTTGACAGTCATGCTTGATTGGTTCCCCATCCTCTGGGAGAAAAGTGGCAGGGTTGAGGGCCATGCACATACATATTTGAAGCAATGATCCCTCAAGGAGTAGTGCCTGGTATCTAAGTAGGCAGTTATCTGATAGCCATGAACTTCCTTTGGCACCTAGTATGCCATTTACATTATGAGTAGTCCAGACAGTGAGATCCTTTCCTTGTATTATTTTGATAGCCTCTGACACTAAGGCAGCCACCACTGTAACTACCTGTAAAAACAGCGAGGCCAGCTTTTTGCTAATACATCAATTTCCTTACTTAGATATGCCACTGGTTGTGGGGTTTTCCCATTAGTCTGAGTAAGAACTCCAAGAGCTATCCCTGCTCTCTCTGTGATGTATAAAGAGAAGTTTTCTCCTGTGGGAAGGCTTAAAGCTGGAGTTGTATAAGGAGCCTGCTGTAAGGTTTTGAAGACTGTTTCTGCCTCTGGTTCCCATTCTACTAGATGAGTATTTGCCCTCTGGGTCTCCTTGATTAGACTATAGAGGGGCCTGGCTATCTTGCTGTATCTGGGGATCCATAGTTGGCAAAAGCTGGTGATTCCAAGGAACCCCCGCAACTGTTTTAATGTCTTACGATGAGGATAAGCCAGTATAGGCTGTATTCATTCCTTGCTGAGGGCCCTGGTCCTTCTGGCGAAGATTAGGCCTAGATGTTTGACCTGCTGTAGTCAAAACCGGGCCTTGACCTAGACACCTTGTACCCTTGATTAGCTAGAAAGTTCAAGAGATCCAGTGTAGCCTGCTGGCACGAGGCTTCTGAACCGGTTGCCAGAAATAAATCATACACATACTGAAGGACCAGAGTGGCTGGATTTGAGAAGTGGCCTAGATGCTGGGCCAGTGCCTGACCAAACAGGTAAGGGCTATCCCTAAACCAGTGGGGCAAGACCATCCAAGTAAGTTGGGGTATGTGGTCTGTGGGATCCTCAAAGGCAAAGAGAAACTGGGAGTCAGAGTGCAGGGGAATACAGAAGAAGGCATCCTTGGGGTTCAGAACTGTGAACTATTCTGCTTCCTCTGGTATTTGAGACAGCAGGGTATAGGGGTTGGGTACAATTGGATATAGAGGAATTGCTGCCTCATTGATGAGTCTAAGATCTTGCACTATTCTCCACTGACCATTTGGTTTTTGTACTCCTAGAATTGGGGTGTTGCAGGGACTTCTGCATTTCCTTACTAAGCTTTGAACTTTTAAATGTTTAACACTATCCTGTAACCCCATATTCATGTAGATAATAGCTCCAACTTTGACTAATATATCCCTCCCTAATAAGGGTGTGGGACTTTCAGGCATAACAAGAAATGCATGTGAAAAGAGCAAAGTCTCCCAATTACAACTGAGGAGGTGGGAGAAATACCTGGTTACAGGCTGTCCCAGGATTCCTCAGATGGAAATGGACCTTGAGGACAGTCATCCAGAACAGGAGATTAACACTGAGAAGGCTGCACCAATGTCCAGGAGGAAGTCAATTTCCTGGTCCTCAATGGTTAAATGTACCCAGGGCTCAGTAAGATTGATGACATGAGCTGGCGCTTGCCCCGGGCACACTCAGTCCTGTTGTTGGATCCTCTGGTTGGTGACTTCTGATCCAGAGAACCCTTGTCTTCTGGGACAGTGTGCCTTCCAGTGATTTCCTCAGCATAGCAGACATGGATGAGGGAATGGCTCGTTTCATGGATAGTATTGACAACCTTTTTTAAAGTGTCCTTGTAAACCACACTGATAACAAGCCCTGCTGGGTGATTGGTGTGCTCCATTTTCTGTCCTCTCTGAACCACTAAAGTTTGTTTGTCTGAGGGCCATGGCTCTGATCTCGCTTTTCCTTTTGGTCCTGTTCCTCTTGATCCCTATTATAGAACATTAAGGTTGCCAGATTTAATAATGCCTCCAGATTTTGTTCAGGGCCCAGGGCTTGCTTTTGGAGCTTTCTCCTGATATCTGCAGCTGATTGGGTAATAAACTTATCTTTTAGAATCAATTGACCCTTGAGTGATTTGGGTGACAGGGGAGTATATTTTCTTAAGGCATCCTGTAGCCACTCAAGGAAGGCAGAAGGATTTTCTTCCTTTCCCTGACTTGTGGTGGACATCATTGAATAATTCATGGGCTTTTTCCTAATTATCCTTAGTCCTCCTAGAACACAGGTCAACAGATGTTTGTGACTCCAGTCACCATGATGTGAGTCAAGTTCCTAGTGGGGATCCATACTAGGGACAGCTTGCTGACCGGTAGGAAATTTATCCCTTTCTTTGGCTGTCATTCTGTCATTTACTTGACAAAGATACCAGGTGTCTCCAAACTCTTGGGCTGCAGCTAAAGCCACTTTCTTTTCATTAAAGGTCAGGGTTTGATCTAACAGTAGCATGACATGTCTCCAAGCAAGGTTGAAGGTTTGCCCTAGACCCTGTAGGACATCTATGTACGTATGAGGATCATCTGAAAACTTCACCAGGTCTACCTTGATCTGCTTTAAATCAGAGAGGGAGAAGGGGACATGTACCCAGGTTGGGCCAAATTCCCCTCCCCCTACATCTTGAAGGGGACATAACAAATAGCCTGGGAGTTTTTGTGCTCCTTTGGAGATTTCTTTGCTTATTTCCTTCTGGGTATGGGAGATTAGAGGAGGATTATCATTAATAGGAAGGGGAGCTATAGGGAGGCTAGGATATGGGAGTAAGCTGAAAGGTCCTCCTGTGGGATGTAAATTGCAAGCTTTGCATAGTTGTGTATTCTCCTTCAACAAAAAGAAAGCTTGGACATAAGGTATTTCACTCCATTTGCCTTCCCTCTTACAGAAAAGGTCAAGCTGCAGGATAGTATTGTAATTTGTACTTCCCTCAGGTGGCCATTTTTTCCCCATCAGAGAGAGAATATTGAGGCCAGGCCATAGTGCAGAAAAAAAATGAGCTGCCTCTTTTTCAGGGTTTGAGGGTCAAATTGGTCCCAATGGCTTAGGATGCATTTCAAGGGTGAGCCTGTTGATGCCTGAGTGTTTCCCATCTGAAAGACAAAACCGCCTGCAGTTTTAGTTTGTTTTGTTTCTCTCCCTGCCTAAGAACCCACAACAGTCCCTGGACCCTGCTGATCAGAATAGTTGCACTCACTGAGGCAGCAGCAGAAACACTAGTTTTCCTCCCAGACCACAAGGAGGGCTGACGAAGGTCAGATTTAGTGGCCCTTACTGACACATTCTCGAAAACCTGCACCCTTGCCTGTCCTCCTAGACCACAAAGAGGACCGAGAAAAATTGGATTTAGTGGCTCTTACTGACGCATTCTCAAAAACTTGTTAGAGTCCTAAGCATTCTCTTATTAGTATTGGGACTTTACCCCTGTCCTATAAAGATGCTATGCCCCAAAAATGGAGTGGAGGACCATACCCTGAGGGAGGGAAGGGATCTCCGGGGTTGGAAGAGTATTGCCTTTTGTCCTCATTTATATGAATAGGAAGGATATAATTTCTGAGGTTCCCCATATCCTAGCTTCAGGAATAGCTTTTTTTAGGCCTACTAGTCTGAAGGGGGATCCTAAAATTTCAGATAGTTCCCCCTATGATAGGGCTTTGGGCAAAAATTATGTCTTTCTGACTGGTGAGCCTGGGTGCCTAAAGAAGTTAACAGAGTCCTGGAGTTTATACTAGAAATCATTCTTATAGGAGAAACTAGAAAATCACCAGAGACAGGGACTGGTTTTTAGAAGTGGGGCTAGCCTCAGAGAAGAGAGGCGAGAGGACGATTATCTGGCAGGCATTAGGACCCAGGGGGCAAGGGTCAGGATAGATAGGATAGACGGGTGAGTCTTGTTTGGGCAACATGCCTTTGAGAATTCTGCTTATGGCCACAGGGTCAACTAACTAGTTGTTGGTACCACGGAGCTGAATGGCTTTCCTCTCTGTTGACCCTTGGTTCAGCCCAGTACAGGAAAAGCCAAAGCTAGTTCCAGGCAAACCAACACTCCCAGCTCCGAAGAGTCAGGAGTTGTTAGAGAGCCCTTTCCCAGAAATCCTGACAGCCATGTCTTTAGTGTGTGTGCTAGTTGCTTTTAACTGGCTGACAAGTGCCAGGTATTTAGCCCCCGAATTCTACAGAATAGCAAGCGAAAGGGGTCTGATGGTACTCACCACTTGGTGATAAGCGATGGTCTCATTGCTTGGCGATAGGTGATGGTCTCACCATTTGGTGATAGGCTATAGTCCCATTTGGGTCACCAAAGTGTATCCAGAATTGGTGGGTTCTTGGTCTCGCTGACTTCAAGAATGAAGCCGCGGACCTTCACGGTGAATGTTACAGTTCTTAAAGATGGTGTGTCTGGAGTTTTTTCCTTCAGATGTTCAGATGTGTCTGGAGTTTCTTCCTTCTAGTGAGTTCATGGTCTCGCTGACTTCAGGAGTGAAGCTGCAGACTTTTGCAGTGAGTGTTACAGCACTTAAAGGTGGTGTGTCTGGAGTTTTTCATTCCTTCCAGTGGGTTCATGGTCTCACTGGCTTCAGGAGTGAAGCTACAGACCTTTGCAATGAGTGTTACAATTCATAAAGGTGGTACAGACCCAAAGAGTGAGCAGCAGCAAGATTTATTGTGAAGAGTGAAAAAACAAAGCCTCCACAGCATGGAAGGGGACCCAAGCAGGTTGCCACTGCTGGCTCTGGTCACCCACTTGTATTCCCTTATCTGGCCCCACCCACATCCTACTCTTTGGTCCATTTCACAGAGAGCTGATTGGTCCATTTTACAGAGAACTGATTGGTCCGTTTTACAGAGAGCAGATTGGTCCATTTTGACAGAGCACTGATTGGTGCATTTACAAACCTTGAACTAGACACAAGGTGCTGATTGATACATTTACAATCCTTTAGCTAGACACAAAAGTTCTCCAAGTCCCCACCTGACTCAGGATCCCAGCTGGCTTTGCCTAGTGGATCCCATGCTGGGGCCACAGGTGGAGCTGCCCACCAGTCGGGCGCCATGCACCCGCACTCCTCAGCCCTTGGACAGTTGATGGAACCTGGTGCTGTGGAGCAGGGGAGGTGCTCTTTGGGGAGGCTCGGGTCATGTGGGAGCCCACGGTGGGGGTCGGGGGAGGTTGGCTCGGGCATGGCTGGCTGCAGATCCTGAGCCCTGCCACTCAGGATGCGGCTGAGGCCCGGTGAGAATTTGGGCAAGACGTGGCCGGCTGGCAGTGCTGGGGGACTCAGAACACCCTCTGCAGCTGCTGGTCTGGGTGCTAAGCCCCTCACTGCCCAGGGCCAGCAGCGAAGGCCAGCTGCTCCTAGTGCGGGCCCACCGAGCCCGCGCCCACCCGGAACATGCGCTGGCTCACCAGTGCTGCGGGCAGCCCCAGTTCCCACCTGCGCCTCTCCCTCCACACCTCCCCTCAAGCAGAGGGAGCCAGCTCCAGCCTCGGCCAGCCCAGAAAGGGGCTCCCACAGTGCAGCGGCAGACTGAAGGGCTCCTCAAGCGCGGCCGTAGTGTACGCCCAGGCCTAGGAGGCGCCCAGAGCAAGCCAGGGCTGCTAGCATGTTGTCACTTCTCACTTTGATCTCTGCCTTTGAATTTCATGTGAAGTAGTTTATATAGTTTACATTACTAAATAGCCTTCAAGACGAAAGCAATTTTACATTTGTACAGAAGAACAAAATTTGCCTCCAGCCTCTTGAAAATAATTATTTATGTGTAATGACACACCATAATTATTTCTTACTGCTTTCCTTAGTAATTTATAGTGTTGACAGATATATTTCAGCTTGATGTGGCTATTGGCTTTAGGAACTGAATATTTTAACTTTCATTCAGATAGATTGTTAGATATTATAGAATATTTCATGTACTTTTTTGTGTAATTATTTGGTTTTTTAAAAGTAATTCCAAAAGTATAGAAAAGTTGCAAAACAGTACAAATTCCTGATTACCCTTTACTCATGTTTCCAAAAAGTTAACATGTTCCTATATTTGATTAATCATTATTTCCATTCTCTCCATATGTTAATGTGTGTAAGTATGTATGATTACATAAAAATTGCATTAATAAATTCAAAAAAACAAGTAAGACTTTGTTCAAGAATACTGCACTAGAAAAGAGAGATTGAATTCAACTTTACAGAAACAAAAGTTTAGAGAATTTTTAAATGCTGAGGTGAGCTAGTGGGAAAATACTGAAGCACATAATGGGGGATGTTGGCCATAGTAACTAGAACATTGGTGTTTGCTAACACATGTTTATCTAAGTTGGAATCTTACCCTCCCAAGGAAACTGAGAGTTAAGAGTGCTATCTTTCTTCATGAATTACATTTCAAAGGCATCATTTCCAGGTTCTTGAGAAAGACATTCTAGAGTTGTAAAACTGGCAAGAAACTAGATGATTTACATAATGGGGAGAAATAATTTACGATTGTAAGTTTTCTGATGTAAGTGCCCTAAGAAAAGTGAATTTAGGCACCTATGGTCAGGAAAAAATCTGTTTAAAGTTTGGCAAAGCTGAAGGGAACTGAAAGGTCATCTTGGTCAATGTGTGTATATATGGGTCTTGGTGAAGGCACAATTATGGCATATAGGGTTCAAAACAGCAGATGTACATACACATGCATACATCTACACACATATATATGCATGTGGATGTGTGTATAATGGTACTTTTTTCAGAAATGTTTCAGAGTAAGCAGCAGACATGACACTGCTTCACCTCTAAATACTCCAATATGCATTCATAAAAACAATATAATTACCTTACAGACAATCTCATGCACACATTTTCTTCCATTTAATAACTGTAGTATAATTATTAAAATCAGCACTTTACTTCATAAGACTTTCACAACAACCCTAGACTGGCAAGTTATTGATAGGCTACTTTTTTGCTAATGAAGGAAATAAGCATATTGGCATTTGGCTGCAAGACTGGGGACCAGAGATATTACATAGATTTTTTTTCAATTTTAGTAAAGAACAACTCTAAGATTTACTACACATGGCTTCCTTTATATCAAAGCATGTTGAACAGCAACTGATAGTGGTTATGCATGTCTGTAATAAATATGAAAATGTGTGTTTTAGTAATCTCAAGACAGTATGTTTTCCATCAAGGTCTCTAGAATTTTGAAATTCTTTACTGCTTCTGGCTGTGCCAGAAAATAGAGTAGTTTGAATTTAAATGCTTGTGGTGAGACCCGTATGTTGCATTACACATTTACTAGGTTGATGTAGGAAGCTCAACAAAACCAAAGGAGTCCCTTCTATTTTTAATGAATCTCTAGGCCCTTAGTCACATTCTGTGAGCCACAGAAATAAATGGGATATTCATTGAAACACTTAAACTATTAATATTATGTCAATAAAGATAAAAGAAATAACATGGTTTAATCAATAACCTCTCTTTGGATTGAGTTATCATGCTACAATTTTCTGTGAAAAAAAAAAAGACAATTTAAAAAATTCCTCAAAAACTCAGAAGATATATTATGTTCTTTGTGTCCATAAGTCTGTCGTTTGGCTACCTACAGAAATGTACTGATGTCAGAATAAGAATTTTAATATATAAACAAATATTAGTAAGGAAGACAAGGAAATTATTCTTTCTTTCTCCCTTTCTTTCTTTTCTTTCTTTCTTTCTTTCTTTCTTTCTTTCTTTCTTTCTTTCTTTCTTTCTTTCTTTCTTTCTTTCTTCTCTCTCTCTCTCTCTCTCTTTCTTTCTTTCTCTCTTTCTTTCTTTCTTTCTTTCCTTCTTTCTTTCTCCTTCCTTCCTTCCTTCCTTCCTTCCTTCCTTCCTTCCTTCCTTCCTTCCTTCCTTCCTTCCTTCCTTCCATCCTCCCTCTCTCCCTCCCTTCCTCCCTCCCTCCCTCTCTCCCTCCCTTCCTTCCTTCCTCATCTTGCTCTCTCTCTCTCTCACTCTGTAACTCAGGCTGGAGTGCAGTGGTGCAATCTCTAGTCACTACAACCTTCCTCTCCAGGGTTTAAGCGATTCTCATGCCTCAGCCTCCAAAGTAGCTGGGATTACAGGTGTGCACCACCACACTTGCCTAATTTGTGTATTTTTACTAGAGATGGGGTTTCGCTGTGTTGGCCAGGCTGGTCTCAAACTCCTGGCCTCAAGTGATGCACCCACTTCAGCCTCCCAAAATGTGGGAATTAGTTAGTGAGCCACCATGCCTGTTGTGTTTTTCTATTTTTAATAAATCTGCATTTGCTAACATCAGACACACACTATTACAACTGATCCTGAACACCATGGGTTTGAATAGCATGGGCCCACTTATATATGAATTTTATTTCATCTCTGCCACTTGTGAGAGCAGGGCCAATCATTTCTCTTCCTCCTTCTCCTCAGCCTACTCAATGTGAAGATGATAAAGATGAAGACCTTTGTGATGATTCTCTTCCACTTAATAAATAATAAATATATTTTACTATCTTATGATTTTCTTAATAGCATGTTCTTTTCTCTAGCTTTCATCATTGTAATATAATATATAACATATAACACAAAAAATAAGTGTTAATAAACGTATGTTATCAGTAACACTTCTGGCCAACTGCAGGCAATTAGTAGTTAAATTTTTGGGTAATCGAAAGCTGTACATGGATTCTCACCTGCAGGGTGCCCAGCACCCCTAACTCCCCACATTGTTTAAGGGTCAACTATATAAGATATCTGAATTGTTGAGTAAGTATTTTTCAAAGTTTCTGTTAGAAGTCAGAAACCTTTTTTTTTTTTTTTTTTTTTTTTTTTTTTTTTTTTTTTAAGGACTAGAGGGTAAATATCTAGGTTTTGCAGGCTATATGTGGTCTCAATCATATATTCTTCTTTGAATTTTGTTAACAATTTATAAAAATATGAAAACAATTATTAGTTTAAGGTCCATACCAAAGTATGCCAAGTATCAGATTTGATACATGGTTTTAGCCAGGTTGCTAATCAATGACCTAGAGCATGTGTTACATTCAGCTGAAGAAAATTAGACATCATTTATTTTATATGAGGTTAGTAGAGGTTCTTAAAATTTTCCCTAAAGAATTCTTTGTCTTAATGTGATCAAATACAGTCAGTGGTAAAAATTCCAAAATGTGTGCTATTGCTGGTCCTATTGTCAAAATGACTACCAAACTAATGATTCTAATAACACATTAGTGCTGAATAAAATGAAAGACTGAATTTAAGTTTAATAAATATGAAATGAGTGTCTATCAACTTAGTGGCATTCTTCTATATGTGAACCCAATCTCTTTAAAATCACTATGAATCTATATATAATTGAATATGGAATAAGCAATACAAAGATTTCCTAGTTTTTATGTATATGTGCTTGCAAGTACTATTACAATTTCTACTTAACCTACAATAATACTTATTGTTAAGCAATCTTGGCTGCAAAGGGAAAAAGCCTGACCTGAAGGAGGTAAATATTATGGTTTATTTTACTCACTAATATACAATTAGTGTTTAGAAGAATGCTTGGCATTGAAGATACTAAGTAAATATTAAATGAATGGATAGAAAAAAGTTCTGATAATCAGACTACCAAGAGCAGTAAGGACTTGTTAGAGAGAAAATCAGACCTGAAGTGACAAAGTTACCAAACAAAATCATGACAAGATTCAGACTTAAGGGAGAAGACAGAGACCAATGGAAGAGGGATACATGGCAGGAATTGAGGCAGAGTAGAAATGCAGAAGTCCCAGTTCTGCAACTGGATGTGAGAACACAAGAGAATCACGCTAAATCTCTGATTGTCTGCTGGTCTTGAAAACGTTGTCTTCCTTGGTGGAGCAGAATTGGCTTCAAAGTATGCCTTGAGTTGAACCTACAAGTGGGGATCATGTGACCTACAAGTGGGGATCAAGGCCCCTCCCTTGATAAAGGAGATTTTTGATTCACAGAAGTCAGCCCAGAGTCTGATGCCTAGCAGTTGCTTACTACTTTACTTGTTAAAGAAGTATCTCTGTGGGAAAGAGAGTCAAGCAGATCACAATATTGCATGTTTCTCTTTTCACATATTTATAAAGTATCACATAGTGTGTATGAAATAGATACCAAATATATTGGGACTCACAATGGCTGCCAATTTAGTAATTAAGATATTTTAGTTACAATGCTTTCTGATGAATATGCTTACAATTGTTTTATTCACTTTGCTATTTTAATAAATGTGGTGTACTGAACATCGTTTCTTTTCCATGATGACTTCATGTTGTTAATTTAATTACTCATTAATTACTAATCATGATTTTGATATTAATGTTTTTGATCCTAGGACTGGCCTTGATACAAACTATTACCTTTATTTTTATTTAAAAGTATGGTAAAGATGTGATTATAAAATACAATATAAAGAGAAATATCACATATTATAAACATCAGTGAAATGTATGAATTCTACAATAATAAATCAGTACAGAAACAGAAGTATTTGATAATTTTGTTCTAGAGACAAGGTTGAGTTTAGACAACTTTTTATTATTTCAAAACTAGGATTTGGGAAATAAATCACTAAGAAAATAGAGCAATAATTTTAAGAGAAAAATTTTAAACAACTCTGTAGTGCTTTTAGCAATACAAAGTGGATTATAGAGAACAATTGAGTTACTCTTCTGTGTCTTCTGATTTTCCCGAACTTACACTCAGCCTAATGGTTGCAGTATTCCACACAGCACTTAGCATAGCATAGTAATCCAGTAAGTAGATTTGAATTGATTTGTTATAAAACCAAGATCTTGGGGGAAGCTACAAACAGAATACAGTAGAGCAGTGAAGCAAGTCCCTACCAGCTCACACAATCAAGTCGCTCAATTTTCAGGAAAGATGAGAGACATTATTAAACTATTAAATTGCATAAAGTTAAAATTAAATGAATTCTACTACAAAAAATATAATAAACATTCAGAATTCATTACTTCCGAATCATTGTATTACAACTCTGATTTTGAGGTTGTGAATGGTCTAATATTTCCACATGGTGGAAATACTTTATAACTATATATTGCTGTGCATCTCTTTCCCCAATTTTGTCTTAAGTGACATCACTTTATACCTTGAAATGTGCCATGGTGGTATTATTTTCAAAAGAAAATTGGCAAATGCTACAAACCAGGCTTATTTTCCTTCAAAGAATCAAGTGTTAAACATTTATGAGCATATTACCATCAAGTTTTATGATTAGCATGAAATATTTTATTATAAAAAAAAACAAAGTAAAAAGAAATAAAAGCCAGGCATGGTGGCTCACACCTGTAATCCCAGCACTTTGGGAGGCCAAAGTAGGAGGATCACCTGAGGTCAGGAGTTGGAGACCAGCCTGGCCAACATGGTGAAACCTTGTCTCTACTAAAAAAAAATACAAAAACTTAGACAGTCATGGTGGCAGGTGCCTGTAATCCCACATACTTGGGAGACTGAGGCAGGAGAATCGCTTGAACCCAAAAGGAGGTGATTGCAGTGAGTAGAGAATGTGCCATTGCACTCTAGCCTGGGCAACAAGAGTGAAACCTCATCTCAATAAAATAAAATAAATTTAAAAATCTAGAGTTTTTAACATTTAAATTTACAGTTTCTTTCAATTTGTTATAAAGAAGTTAAATTGCTGTTAATTTTTGGAAAATCATAGAATTTAAAGAAGGAAGCCAATTTCTTCTCTCTTTTAAACACAATCACATTAGTTTCTACATTTAAAAAAACTACTTAGGAAGCAATCCTATATAATAAATAATTTTCATATGCTGCTTTTCCTTTTGCAATTTGAAATTAAATATATAAAATAATGACTAAAAGCATAAATGTTGAATGTTGGCAGATGCGGCTTCAAAACCCCACTATACCATTTATTATGTAATTAGTGGCAAGTTATTTATCTTTTCTCCCCCTTTTTTTTCAAAATAGAAATAATATATGTACCTTGCAGGAATTTCATGAAGATTACATATGAAATATGTCTAGCATGCAATTGGCAACAAATAGCTTAAATATCACTAAAAGGGGAAAAGGTGTTTCAGAAATATGCCTATGAAGACTTAAACGGAACTCAGATATTTGGTCTTGAAATTGTTTTAACATTTGAGCCAATTAGAATCACTTCAGAAAATTAAATGTTCAGATCTCTGATATTTGGAATGATAGCCATGATTCAAGTGTTCATTATAATCTAAAGAAAATTATGCTGCCAGGATATTTGTGCAATCTTTGTTGCTCTCATTTCTGCTTCTGTAGTGTTTCTATTCTTCTGAACCGCAGAGAGCAAAGATGCATATGTTATTCCAGCTGCTGTTGCCTTAGGCTCTCCACATTGGTGTTAACTTGTGAGACTCTGATATACAGAGCCAAGAATATGTTTTAATTTTTTTCACAACAGATTATATGGCAGGCTTTTATGTCACAATATGCAAGTCTGGGTATTGCCTGGAAAGATTTCAACTGTGGCTGAAGTTCCATTTAATGAGATACATACGGTCTTCAAATATTTATTCAGACACTACTACGTGTTGGGCATTATTCTCAGAACTAGGAATCAATGACCAAGACAAATATGCAGATTTTGTGAAGCTTCTCATTTAGTTGTGGGGGGGATAATCACAATAAGTAATGTACATATAGAGGAAGATGAGAGGGACTGTGAAAAAATAGTGGAAGATAAGGGAAAGTTTGAGTTAGAATTTACATGTACTTCCAGTCCTTACAAAAATCATTGCTGATACCATGTCTGATCACACTATTAAAATTGCAGTCTCTTCTGTAACTTAGACTCAAGTTCCCCTAAACTTGCACACTGTTCTGCATAGCAATTATTGCTAATATTATTTTATTTTATTTTTTTAGACAGAGTCTCGCTCTTTCACCCAGGCTATAATTCAGTGGTATGATCTCGGCTCACTGCAGCCTCCACCCCCCAGGTTCAAGTGATTCCCCTGCCTCAGCCTCCCTAGTAGCTGGGATTACAGGCGTGTTCCACCATGCTTGGCTAATTTTTGGTATCTTTAGTAGACACGGGGTTTCACCATGTTGGCCAGGCTGGTCTGGAACCCCTGACCTGAGGTGATCCACCTACCTCGGCCTCCCAAAATATTGGAATTACAGGCATGAGCTGCTATGCCCAGTCTATTATTCTTATTTAATACTTTTCTTCCCTCTGCCATTAGAATGTAAACTCTATGAATATAGGAATATTTGCCTGTTTTGTTCTTTGCATCTGTTTTGTTCTCACTTCAGGCAAAACCAGTAATGTTTTGTTCAACAATCTGGTAAAAAATCTTGAAAAGTGCTCAGGGAGTGAATCGTGAAGGACCATGCTAAAGAATTTTCAAATTTCTTATTCTGGGCATTGTGAGCTACTAAACACTTAGAATTATCTGCTTTGCTCGTAGGATAGAAGGAATGGAGGAAAGAATAGAGGCCCTAGGCAATGATTAATGCCTCCCTTTGTAGTGGCAAAGAGGCTGTAGAAGTAGTAATGGAAATAAGAGATGGATAGTTTCTTGTCAATTGGAAATTGGGAGAGAAAAAGAACTAGAAATTACGACTTCCAGGCTTCAAGTTTGAATGACTAGATGGATAGTGATGCATTTCTCTGTACCATAAGATAAGAAAACAGGAGAAGGGGCACATTTGAGAATATATGTTCAGTTGAGACATTCTGAGTTTGAGTAAATACATTCAATACTCCGGTAGAGTAAATATATTTATTTTTATTGTTTTTGAGACGTAGTCTCACTCTGTCGCCCAGGCTGGAGTGCAGTGGTACAATATTGGCTCACTGCAACCTCCGCCTCCTTCGTTCAAGTGATTCTTCCGCTTCAGCCTCCGAGTAGCTGGGATTACAGACGCCCACCACCATGCCCAGCTAATTTTTGTATTTTTAGTAGAGATAGGGTTTCACTGTATTGACCAGGCTGGTCTCGAACTCCTGACCACGTGATCCACCCGCCTTGGCCTCCCTAAGTGCTGGAATTACATAGTGAGCCACCACACCTGGCCAGGTAGAGTAAATTTAAAACTCGAGTCTTGAAGATATTAAGATGGGAATTTTTAGGAATTATAAGCATATTGGTACTAGTCGAAGTTAAGAGGAAGAAAAATAACAGTGTTTTATATCCTGGAGGAGAAACAAAACAAAAAGGAGATGGTCTTAAAAGGCAAAGTGAAATCCATTGGCAGAACAATTGACAGCACAGGTGAAAAGAACTCTGTGCCTCTGAATAGGCCAAAAAGGTACAATGATGCTTTCTCCTATTCCTGCAGAAGTGACTATAGGAAACTTCATTTTTCTCATCTTGGCTTGATCTAGCTACACGTGTTCTTAATAATTGCTCTAAATAAGCTAGCTACTGTTCTTTTGCTCTCCTTTCATGTCTATTTTGCTTAAGGGCTTAGATGGGGCTGCATTCTGACTCAAATCAACTCCAGACCTGGGCTGAAGGCACAATTCATCCACCACCAGGGGACGCTGCCTTTCATCATCTACCAGATACTTGGATCTGCCTTAATGGGTCCAGATCACTCCTTCTCTTTTCCAAAGACTTCTATCTGATGCTTTCTCAGTAGAAATTATGTATTAGTACCTCATAGCAGGCTGCAAATAAGTGATTTGGATTCTCTTTTAAACCCGTACATCCCTTAGGAAAAAGATATGTTTAACAAGAGAGGGTTTTCAATTGCTTCCTTTTTCTTCTTTTGTACTCAACTGGAAAACTCACCGGTACAACGCATTCTCTTGTCTTCTACAGCTGAGCTACTGAGCACGTCTTGAGGAAATCACACAATGCTCATAAGGATCATCACATAGGTATTGCTGGAAACTTTTACTAAAACCTTATTACTGATGAGGAAGGATTTTATATCTGTTCTCTTTCATATTTACCACAATAGCTAATTCACTTCTTTAGAGATGCCTGGAGGCCCAAACTCCAACATTCCTTCACGCTCAATATTCTTATTTCACAGAGAAAATAGAGGCCATACATTCCCTCAGCTTCTTGCCTACCACTGACATATTTTTTTTTATTCTGATCCTGGTTGCTGTTGAAAAACATGATCTAATCCTCTATTAAGCTAACTCTTTTAATAAGTATCATTAATAGTAATAATATTATAACATCAGCTCACAAAATTTCTAACTTATTTCTTTTTAATTTTTTATTATTTCTAAATGTTTTTATGGGTACATAGTAAGTGTATATATTTATGGGGTACATGAGACATTTTGATACATGTATGCAACATGAAATAAGCATATCATGGAAAATGGGGCATCCATCCCCTCGAGCATTTATTTTTTGAGTTACAAACAGTCCAATTACATTCTTTAAGTTATTTTAAATATACAATTAGGTTATTATTGACTATAGTTACCCTAGTGTGCTATCATCAAATAGTTAGTCTTATTCATTCTTTCTAATTTTTTGTGACCATTAACGATTTCCACCTTTTACCCAGCCCTCCACTACTTCTCCTAGCCTCTGCTAATCATTCTTCTACTCTCTATGTCCATGAGTTCAATTGATTTGGTTTTGAGATTCCACAAATAAGTGAGAACATGTGATGTGTGTCTTTTTGTGCCTGGTTTATTTCACCTAACATGATGATCTCCGGTTCCATCCATGTGGTTGCAAATGACTGGGTCGCATTCTTTGTTTTTTCTAAGTCTTTCCCATTATCTTTTCATATGCTTTTCTTTTCTTGACTTTATTTATCTCATCTTTATATTTTATCCTTATTGTATTTTTCTTCCTTCAAATCAAGCTTCTTGTATAGGTTTTCAACTCTCCTGGAATTCACTTCTGCACATCAAATTCTCTTTAACACATTGCATTATGTTTTCTAATGTCCACTAAAATTACATTCTACTGATGAATTCAATGAAAAAATACATATCTGTTATCTTAAATATTTAACTTTTAGTCTGTAGCATTTCACTCTTTTGTGTAATTTGTAGGTTTCAAAATGAAATTCTTCATTAGCTGCCAGTATACTATGCACTTCTTTCTGTTTGTTTGTTTGTTTGTTTCTCCTCTGTCTGTGGCTACTTTTTTCTTTTTTTTTCGGTGTCCTTATTTCCCAAAGTTTCATTCTTAGTTCTCATCTCATTCTTTGTGAATGATTTATTTTGTCTTCCTTATGTTCAGATATTGACCACTTGAAATATATTCAGTTCAATATATTGAACTCCAGATTGGAATATTTAACTGCTCACTTCTCTCAACAAATCTTGACTTGACTTTCCTAAAGGTATTTAAAACAGATTATAGTCTCGAAAAAAAAATCTCATCCTCTCCCTCACCCATCCATACAGACTTTTTAAAATTCATTTCATCCCTTACCTTTGTGAAAAGCACCACAATCCCAAATCAGGGAAGTAACTGTATGCTTCCTTTTTGATCAGTCCCTACGAGCAGTTTGTCAACAAGTTCTTTGCATTCTGTCTCCTTAGCATCTCTTGTCCTTCTCCTCTATATTAAAAATTCTAAAGGTATATATTGCCATTCATTTTTCTCCCAGTTATGGCACCAGCCTTCTAACTAGGTTCCCACTTTCAGTTTCACTCTTTATGATGCTCTGTGCTGCTTCTAGCATACGTTTTCTAAAATAACCAAATCTTGTCATTTTACTGTGAGATGTATTATAATGTTTCTTTGTTTTCCTCAGCAATGAAACCCTATTTCTTAAAATATTATTGATGTCTCACTGAAGGGTATTATTCATGACTTACCTTTGGATCTCTTATTTGGCCTGACCATTTCTCCCTATCTTGTTTCCTATCTTTAGTCATACTATAATCTCTGTCTACACTCAACTTTTTCATAATTATGCTTCTTTAAACATATTATTTTCCTTATTTGTGGAGACTTTTCCTTCTTTGTTCAAGATTGTATTTATTCTTTTTAACATAACTCACATCTTAGTTGTTTTATGAATTATAGTCACATTTTAATGACAACTATACATCACACTCACGTGCTGTAGTGTGCATAATTTTATTGTTACATTTGTACCATTTAGTTATGACAGATTTACTATTTTATCTGTATACATTTTAAACCTGTGATCTCTTCACATGAAGGAACTGGGTCTTTCTCTTTTTCTCAGTCTTTTCATGTTACATAAAACAGAGGTTTGATTGTTGTTTACCTCACTGAATTAAATTTAAAAATTTAATATTAGGTACTAGAGAACTACCATATCATTATATTTAAATATAACATTTTAATTTTTTATACTTTCACTATTTAGAAAATTAAGACTACATCATTTTCTTCATCTGATTATAGTTGCATTACATACTACAAGCTTAGAAAAATGAGGAATCTGCCTTCTTTGTACTTTCAATTATTTTGAAACAGATACATTTCCAATTTTCATTTTCTTATGTTTTAAATTCTTAATGATTTTTTTTCTTTTACAATTTCCTTCTTATTTTTGCACTTCTGAAAAATTTTAACCAGATGAGAGGAGGATTTAGTATCGCTACCTCGTAGTTACATATGTATTTCTTTTTTAGATTGCAGTTTTATAATAATTATTCTTTTATCTCTTCAGGATACAAAATCCTATTAGCATCTGTGATACATTTCCTAGGTTATTTGTTTTTAATCAGCATATTTATTCAATAACTGGCTCATTTTACTTTACCACTAGCTTGCTAGTTTATTTGTACAAACTCATGAACATGCTATACCATTGTTCACCAGTCTGTCTTTTTAACAGAAATTATAAAATCTGCTTCTGTTTTTAGCTTAATTTTACTCATGAATTACTGGGTTTGTTTGTTTGTTTGTTTGTTTTGTAATGGAGTTTCACTCTTGTTGCCCAGGCTGGAGTGCAATGGCACGATCTCAGCTTACTGCAACCTCTGCTTCCTAGGTTCAAGCAATTCTCCTTCCTCAGCCTCCCGAGTAGCTGGGATTACAGGTGCCAGCCACCATGCCCGGCTAATTTTTTTTATTTTTAGTAGAGACAGAGTTTCACCATATTTGCCAGGCTAGTCTTGAACTCCTGACCTCGGCCCCACCTCGCCCTCCCAAAGTGCTGGGATTACAGGCATGAGCCACTGCACCTGGCCATGAATTACTCTTTATTATCATAATTTCAGTTTGACTTTCATAATTATTTGTGATAGACTGAAAGAAAGAAAGCAGAAAATAATTTCAGATAAACAATGACTGAAATATTCTTAAATTTAACAAAAATGTTTATTGTATGCATCCTAGAATTTCAATGAAATGCAAGTAGGACAAAAACAAAGAGATCAGCACAGACACATTCTAGAGAAAATGACAAAAGCAAGAAAAGAAAGAAAATCTTTAAAGCAGCAAGAGAAAAATGACTTGGCAGGTAGAAAATAAGTCCAACAAAATTAGCAGTTGACTTCCCAACCCAGCCTCAGCAAAAACAGTACAAGACAGTTGAAAGTGGGGTGGCAAGGCAATCTTTCAAAAATAAAAGTGAAATAAAGATGTGGCCAAATAAACAATAACAAGAACAACAAACGGAGAATTTGTTGCTAATATAGCTTTCCTGTGAGAAATAATAATGGAAATTCTGCAGACTGAAAGGAGGCGACCTTATACAGTAATTTCAGTCTTGAACTGTCCCCCACCCCACCAAAGAAAGAAGCTCCCGAGAAACAAGTAGTACAATTAACTATACTTACACGATTATAAAGATCATTATAAATGTTTATTAATACTCCTTTCTTTTCTTAAGTGATTTAAAGAACAGTTGTAAATAACTATAACTGTATTTATATCTATTATCCATTTATCTATCTAAATTCTGTGTTGTTAGAACTAGTATTAATTCGTTTTCTGTTGCTTGTAACAGAATACCTGAAACTGGGTGAATTATTAGAAAATAAATTTATTTCTTACAGTTATAGAAGCTGAGATGTCCAAAGTTAAGGAACCACATCTGGTAAGAAACATCTTCCTGGGGGGAACTCATTACTCATAACTCATTAATTCATTAACTTATACATTAATCCACAAATTTGGGCAAAGCCTTCATGATCAGATCACCTATTTTTTAAAAAGTTATTTTTGCCTTTTTAAAATTGACATATCACAGATCTACATATGTTTAGGGTGCATGTGATATTTTGATACATGCATATAACATGAAATAATCAAATCAGGGTAATTGAAATATCTGTCACCTCAAACATTTATGTTTTCTTGGTGTTAAAAAATTACAAAACTCTTCTAGCTGTTTTGAAATATACATTATTGTTAACTATGATTTCTCTACTGTATTATGAATACCAGAAATTACTTCTTCTGTGTTTTTATACTCATTAGCCAACTTGTCTTCATACCTTCCTCCCCATTACCTTCCCAGCTGCAGTCACCACCCTTCTACTCTCTACCTGCATGAGATCTACATTTTTAGCTCCCCCATATGAGTGAGATCATGTGGTATTTGGTTTTCTATATCTGACTTATCTGATTTAACATAATCATCTCCTGTTCTATTCATATTACTTTCATATAAATAAAATCATTTCATTATTTCTGTGAAAATAATGCCTGAATAATGTTTCATTGTGTATAGATACCACATTTTCTTTATGCATTCACCCATTAGTAGGACCTTAGGTTAACACCATATCTTGGCTATTGTGAATAGAGCACTGATAAACATGAGAATGCAGATATCTCTTTGATTCATTGATTTTCTTTCCTGTACATACATAGCCAGCAGTGGGATTGGTGGATCACATGGTAGAACTCAGCAGCGAATCCATTAGGTTCCTTAGATTTTCTTTGATGGAAGACATTTTATTACTGCTTTCATCTTACTACTTGTCACTGGTCTCTTTAAGATTTCTATTTCTTCATGGTTCAGGCCTGGAAGAGTGTATACATACAGGAATTCACTTATTTCCTCTAGATTTTCCAATTTGTTGTTATATAGTTGTTCATAATAGAATCTAATGATTCTTTGTATTTCTTTTTTTTTAATTTTTTATTTTTTTATTTTTATTACACTTCAAGTTCTAGGGTACATGTGCATAACGTGCAGGTTTGTTACATATGTATACTTGTCCCATGTTGGTGTGCTGCACCCATCAACTTGTCAGCACCCATCAATTCATCATTCATATCATGTATAACTCCCCAATGCAATCCCTCCCCCCTACCCCCCATAATAGGCCCCAGTGTGTGATGTTTCCCTTCCCGAGTCCAAGTGATGTCATTGTTCAGTTCCCACCTATGAGTGAGAACATGCGGTGTTTGGTTTTCTGTTCTTGTGATAGTTTGCTAAGAATGATGGTTTCCAGCTGAATCCATGTCCCTACAAAGGATGCAAACTCATCCTTTTTTATGGCTGCATAGTATTCCATGGTGTATATGTGCCACATTTTCTTAATCCAGTCTGTTACAGATGGACATTTGGGTTGATTCCAAGTCTTTACTATTGTGAATAGTGCCACAATAAACATACGTGTGCATGTGTCTTTGTAGTAGAATAACTTATAATCCTTTGGGTATATACCCAGTAGTGGGATGGCTGGGTCATATGGTACATCTAGTTCTAGATCCTTGAGGAATAGCCATACTGTTTTCCATAATGGTCGAACTAGTTTACAATCCCACCAACAGTGTAAAAGTGTTCCTATTTCTCCACATCCTCTCCCACACCTGTTGTTTCCTGATTTTTTAATGATTGCCGTTCTAACTGGTGTGAGATGGTATCTCATTGTGGTTTTGATTTGCATTTCTCTGATGGCAAGTGATGATGAACATTTTTTCATCTGTCTGTTGGCTGCATGAATGTCTTCTTTTGAGAAATGTCTGTTCATATCCTTTGCCCACTTTTTGATGGGGTTGTTTGTTTTTTTCTTGTATATTTGTTTGAGTTCTTTGTAGATTCTGGATATTAGTCCTTTGTCAGATGAGTAGATTGCAAAAATTTTCTCCCATTCTGTAGGTTGCCTGTTCACTCTGATGGTAGTTTCTTTTGCTGTGCAGAAGCTCTTTAGTTTAATTAGATCCCATTTGTCAATTTTGGCTTTTGCTGCCAGTTGCTTTTGGTGTTTTAGATATGAAGTCCTTGCCCATGCCTATGTCCTGAATGGTACTACCTAGATTTTCTTCTAGGGTTTTTGTGGTATTAGGTCTTATATTTAAGTCTCTAATCCATCTTGAATTAATCTTTGTATAAAGAGTAAGGAAAGGATCCAGTTTCAGCTTTATACTTATGGCTAGCCAATTTTCCCAGCACCATTTATTAAATAGGGAATCCTTTCCCCATTTCTTGTTTCTCTCAGGTTTGTCAAAGATCAGATGGCTGTAGAATTGTGGTATTATTTCTGAGGACTCTGTTCTGTTCCATTGGTCTATAGCTCTGTTTTGGTACCAGTACCATGCTGTTTTGGTTACTGTAGCCTTGTAGTATAGTTTGAAGTCAGGTAGCGTGACGCCTCCAGCTTTGTCCTTTTGACTTAGGATTGTCTTGGCAATGCGGGCTCTTTTTTGGTTCCATATGAACTTTAAAGCAGTTTTTTCCCATTCTGTGAAGAAAGTCATTGGTAGCTTGATGGGGTTGGCATTGAATCTATAAATAACCTTGGGCAGTATGGCCATTTTCACGATATTGATTCTTCCTATCCATGAGCATGGTATGTTCTTCCATTTGTTTGCGTCCTCTTTGATTTCACTGAGCAGTGGTTTGTAGTTCTCCTTGAAGAGGTCCTTGACATCCCTTGTAAGTTGGATTCCTAGGTATTTTATTCTCTTTGAAGCAATTGTGAATGGAAGTTCATTCCTGATTTGGCTCTCTGCTTGTCTGTTACTGGTGTATAAGAATGCTTGTGATTTTTGCACGTTAATTTTGTATCCTGAGACTTTGCTGAAGTTGCTTATCAGCTTAAGGAGATTTTGGGCTGAGACAATGGGGTTTTCTAAATATACAATCATGTCATCTGCAAACAGGGACAATTGGACTTCTTCTTTTCCTAACTGGATACCCTTGATTTCTTTCTCTTGCCTGATTGCCCTAGCCAGAACTTCCAACACTATGTTGAATAGGAGTGGTGAGAGAGGGCATCCCTGTCTTGTGCCAGTTTTCAAAGGGAATTTTTCCAGTTTTTGCCCATTCAGTATGATATTAGCTGTGGGTTTGTCATAAATAGCTCTTATTATTTTGAGGTACGTTCCATCAATACCGAATTTATTGAGTGTTTTTAGCATGAAGGGCTGTTGAATTTTGTCAAAAGCCTTTTCTGCATCTATTGAGATAATCATGTGGTTCTTGTCTTTGGTTCTGTTTATATGCTGTATTACGTTTATTGATTTGTGAATGTTGAACCAGCCTTGCATCCCAGGGATGAAGCCCACTTGATCATGGTGGATAAGCTTTTTGATGTACTGCTGAATCCGGTTTGCCAGTATTTTATTGAGGATTTTTGCATCAATGTTCATCAGGGATATTGGTCTAAAATTCTCTTTTTTTGTTGTGTCTCTGCCAGGCTTTGGTATCAGGACGATGTTGGCCTCATAAAATGAGTTAGGGAGGATTCCCTCTTTTTCTACTGATTGGAATAGTTTCAGAAGGAATGGTACCAGCTCTCCTTGTACCTCTGGTAGAATTCAGCTGTGAATCCATCTGGTCCTGGGCTTTTTTTGGTGGGTAGGCTATTGATTGTTGCCTCAATTTCAGAGCCTACTATTGGTCTATTCAGGGATTCAACGTCTTCCTGCTTTAGTCTTGGGAGAGTGTGAGTGTCCAGGAAATTATCCATTTCTTCTAGATTTTCTAGTTCATTTGTGTAGAGGTGTTTATAGTATTCTCTGATGGTAGTTTGTATTTCTGTGGGGTCGGTGGTGATATCCCCTTTATCATTTTTTATTGCGTCTATTTGATTCCTCTCTCTTTTCTTCTTTATTAGTCTTGCTAGTGGTCTGTCAATTTTTTTGATCTTTTCAAGAAACCAACTCCTGGATTCATTGATTTTTTGGAGGGTTTTTTCTCTCTCTATCTCCTTCAGTTCTGCTCTGATCTTAGTCATTTCTTGCCTTCTGCTAACTTTTGAATGTGTTTGCTCTTGCTTCTCTAGTTCTTTCAATTGTGATGTTAGAGTGTCAAATTTAGATCTTTCCTGCTTTCTCTTGTGGGCATTTAGTGCTATAAATTTCCCTCTACACACTGCTTTAAATGTGTCCCAGAGATTCTGGTATGTTGTATCTTTGTTCTCATTGGTTTCAAAGAACATCTTTATCTCTGCTTTCATTTCGTTATGTACCCAGTAGTCATTCAGGAGCAGGTTGTTCAGTTTCCATGTAGTTGAGCGGTTTTGATTGAGTTTCTTATTCCTGAGTTCTAGTTTGATTGCACTGTGGTCTGAGAGACAGTTGGTTATAATTTCTGTTCTTGTACATTTGCTGAGGAGCACTTTACTTCCAATTATGTGGTCAATTTTGGAATAAGTGCGATGTGGTGCTGAGAAGAATGTATATTCTGTTGATTTGGGGTGGAGAGTTCTATAGATGTCTGTTAGGTCCCCTTGGTGCAGAGATGAGTTCAATTCCTGGATATCCTTGTTAACTTTCTGTCTCGTTGATCTGTCTAATGTTGACAGTGGAGTGTAGAAATCTCCCATTATTATTGTATGGGAGTCTAAGTCTCTTTGTAAGTCTCTAAGGACTTGCTTTATGAATCTGGGTGCTCCTGTATTGGGTGCACATATATTTAGGAGAGTTAGCTCTTCCTGTTGAATTGATCCCTTTACCATTATGTAATGGCCTTCTTTGTCTCTTTTGATCTTTGATGGTTTAAAGTATGTTTTATCAGAGACTAGGATTGCAATCCCTGCTTTTTTTTTTTTGTTCTCCATTTGCTTGGTAGATCTTCCTCCATCCCTTTTTTTTTTTGAGCCTATATATGTCTCTGCATGTGAGATGGGTCTCCTGAATACAGCAGACTGATGGGTCTTGACTCTTTATCCAGTTTGCCAGTCTGTGTCTTTTAATTGGAGCATTTAGTCCATTAACATTTAAGGTTAATATTGTTATGTGTGAACTTGATCCTGCCATTATGATATTAACTGGTTACGTTGCTCATTAGTTGATGCAGTTTTTTCCTAGCCTCGATGGTCTTTACATTTTGGCATGTTTTTGCAATGGCTGGTACCAGTTGTTCCTTTCCATGTTTAGGGCTTCCTTCAGGGTCTCTTGTAAGGCAGGCCTGGTGATGACAAAATCTCTAAGCATTTGCTTATCTGTAAAGGATTTTATTTCTCCTTCACTTATGAAACTTAGTTTGTCTGGATATGAAATTCTGGGTTGAAAATTCTTTTCTTTAAGAACGTTGAATATTGGCCCCCACTCTCTTCTGGCTTTTAGAGTTTCTGCCAAGAGATCTGCTGTTAGTCTGATGGGCTTCCCTTTGTGGGTAACCCGACCTTTCTCTCTGGCTGGCCTTAAGATTTTTTCCTTCATTTCAACTTTGGTGAATCTGGCAATTATGTGTCTTGGAGTTGCTCTTCTGGAGGAGTATCTTTGTGGTGTTCTCTGCATTTCCTGAATTTGAATGTTGGCCTGCCCTGCTAGGTTGGGGAAGTTCTCCTGGATGATATCCTGAAGAGTGTTTTCCAAGTTGGTTCCATTTTCCCCCTCACTTTCAGGCACCCCAATCAGACGTAGATTTGGTCTTTTTACATAATCCCATACTTCTTGCAGGCTTTGTTCATTTCTTTTTCTTCTTTTTTCTTTTGGTTTCTCTTCTCATTTCATTCATTCATTTGATCCTAAATCGCTGATACTCTTTCTTCCAGTTGATCGAGTCGGTTACTGAAGCTTGTGCATTTGTCACGTATTTCTCGTGTCATGGTTTTCATCTCTGTCATTTCGTTTATGACCTTCTCTTCATTAATTAGTCTAGCTGTCAATTCTTCCACTCTTTTTTCAAGATTTTTAGTTTATTTGCGCTGGGTACGTAATTCCTCCTTTAGCTCTGAGAAGTTTGATGGACCAAAGCCTTCTTCTCTCCTCTCGTCCAAGTCATTCTCTGACCAGCTTTGATCCGTTGCTGGCGATGGGCTGCGCTCCTTTGCAGGGGGAGATGTGCTCTTATTTTTTTGAATTTCCAGCTTTTCTACCCTGCTTTTTCCCCATCTTTGTGGTTTTATCTGTCTCTGGTCTTTGATGATGGTGACATACTGATGGGGTTTTGGTATACGTGTCCTTCCTGTTTGATAGTTTTCCTTCTGACAGTCAGGACCCTCAGTTTTAAGTCTGTTGGAGATTGCTTGAGGTCCACTCCAGACTCTGTTTGCCTGGGTATAAGCAGCAGAGGTTGCAGAAGATAGAATATTGCTGAACAGCCAGTGTACCTATCTGATTCTTACTTTGGAAGCTTCCTCTCATGGGTGTACTCCACCCTGTGAGGTGTGGGGTGTCAGACTGCCCCTAGTGGGGGATGTCTCCCAGTTAGGCTACTCAGGGGTCAGGGATCCACTTGAGCAGGCAGTCTGTCCATTCTCAGATATCAACCTCCGTGTTGGGAGATCCACTGCTCTCTTCAAAGCTGTCAGACAGAGTCGTTCGCGTCTGCACAGGCCTCTGCTCCTTCCCCTGTTGTTTTTTAGCTGCTGCCCTGTCCCCAGAGGTGGAGTCTACAGAGACAGGCAGGTTTCCTTGAGCTGCTGTGAGCTCCACCCAGTTGGAGCTTCCCAGAGGCTTTGTTTACCTACTTAAGCCTCAGCAATGGTGGGCGCCCCTCCCCCAGCCTTGCTGCTGCCTTGTGGTTAGATCGCCACAGACTGCTGTGTTAGCAATGAGGGAGGCTCCGTGGGCGTGGGACCCTCCCGGCCAGGTGTGGTATATATTCTCCTGGTGTGCCAGTTTGCTTAAAGTGCAGTATTGGGGTGGGAGTTACCCGATTTTCCAGGTGTTATGTGTCTCAGTTCCGCTGGCTAGGAAAAGGGATTCCCTTCCCCCTTGCACTTACCAGGTGAGGCGATGCCTTGCCCTGCTTCACCTCACTGGTCTGGCTGCAGCAGCTGACCAGCACCGATTGTCCGGCACTCCCCAGTGAGATGACCCCAGTACCTCAGTTGAAAAGGCAGAAATCACCGGTCTTCTGTGTCTCTCCTGCTGGGAGTTGGAGATTGGAGCTGTTCCTATTCGGCCATCTTGCTCCGCTGATTCTTTGTATTTCTGTGTATTACAAATATTCAGTTGTAATATTTCTCTTTTTAATTTATTTCTGATTTTATTTGGGTCTTCTCTTTTTTATTATTCTAGCTAAATGTTTGACAATTTTGTTTATCTTTTGAAAAAAAAACAACTTTTCCTTTTGTTTATCTGTATGTTGCTTAGTTTCACTTTTAGTTATCTCTGCTCTGATCTTTATGATTTCTTTTATTCTACTATTTTTGGGTGCTTTTGCTTTTGTAGTTTCTTGAGATACATTCTTAGATTGTATATTTAGACTTTTTCTATGTTTTATTGCTATAAACTTTCCTCTTAGTACCTCTGATATAGTTTGGCTGCGTCCCCACCAAAATCTCATCTCGAATTGTACTTCCCATAATCCCCATGTGTTGTGGGAGGGATCAGCTGGAGATAACTGAATCATGGGGGCTGTTTCTCCCATTCTGTTTTCATGATAGTGAGTTAGTTCTCATAATATCTGATGGTTTTATGAGGACCTTTGCCCTTCGCTGGGCTCTTCTTCTTCTTCTTCCTGCTGCCTTTTGAAGAAGGACATGTTTGCTTCCCCTTCTGCCATGATCGTAAGTTTCCTGAGGCTTCTCCAGCCCTGTGGAACTGTGAGTCAATTAATCCTCTTCCTTTATAAATTACCCATTCTCTGGTATTTCTTCACAGCAGCAAGAGAATGGACTAATACAGTGAATTGGTACTACAGAGAGTGGGATACTGCTGTAAAGATACTCGAAAATGTAGAAGCAACTTTGGAATTCTGTAACAGGCAGATGTTGGAACAGTTTGGAGGGCTCAGAAGAAGACAGGAAAATATGGGAAAGTTTGGAACTTCCTAGAGACTTGTTGAATGGCTTTGACAAAAATACTGATAGGATATGGACAATGAAGTCAAGTTGAGATGGTTTCAGATGGAGATGAGGAACTTTTTGGGAACTGAAGTAAAGATTACTCTTGCTGTGCAAATAGACTGGCAACATTTTACCCCTGCCCTAGAGAACTTTCAAACTTTGAATTTGAGAGAGTTAATTCAGAGTTTCTGGTAGAAGAAATTTCTAAGTGGCAAAATGTTCGAGAGGAAGCAGACCATAAAAGTTTGAAAAATTTGCAACCTGATGATGTGATAGAAAAGAAAAACCCACTTTCTGGTGAGAAATTTATGCCTGTTGCAGAAATTTGCATAAGTAACAAGGAGCTAAATGTTACTCACCGAGACAATGGCAAAAAATATCTCCAGGGCATGTCAGAGACTTTCACAGCAGCCCCTCACATCACAGACCAGGAGGCCTAGAAAAGAAAAATACTTTCCTGGACTGGCTCCAGGGCCCCCGCTGCTGTGTGCAGCCCCAGGGTTTGATGTCTTGCATTCCAGCTGCTCTAGCCATACCTAAAAGAGGCCAAAGTACAGCTCAGATTGTTGTCTCAGATTGGGCAGGCCACCAGCCTTGGCAGCTTCCACATGGTGTTGGTCCTGCAGATGTATAGATATATAGAAGTCAAACATTGAGGTTTGTGAAACTCCACTTGAATTTTAAAGGATGTATAGAAATGGCTGGATGTCCAGGCAGAACTTTGCTGCATGGGTGGGGCCCTCATAGAGAACTATGAGTACAGTACAAAAGGGAAATGTGGGGTTGGAATCCCCACACAGAGGCCTCGCTGTGGCACTGCCTAGCGGAACTGTGAGAAGAGGGGCACTGTCTCCCAGACCCCAGAATTGTAGATTCACTGACAGCTTGCACTGTGCACCTGGAACATGCACAGACACTCAACACCAGCCTGTGAAAGCAGCCTGGAGAGGGCTGTACCCTGCAAAGTCACAGGGGTGGAGCATACCAAGGCCATGGTAGCTCACCTCTTGTATTAGTAAAACATGGATGTGAGACTTGGAGTCAAAGGAGATCATTTTAGAACTTTAAGATTTAATGACTGCCCTATTAGATTTTGGACTTGCATGGTGCCTGTAACCCCTTTGTTTTGGCCAATTTCTCCCATTTGGAATGGATGTACTTACCCAATGCCTGTATCCCCTTTATATCTAGAAAGTAACTAACTTGCTTTTGAGTTTACAGGCTCATAGGTGGAAGAGACTTGCCTTGTCTCAAATGAGACTTTGGACTTTAACTTTTGAGTTCATGCTGATATGAGTTAAGACTTTGGGGGACTGTTGGAAGGGCATGATTGTGTTTTGAATTGTGAGGACATGAGATTTAAGATGGGCCAGGGTGGAAAGATATGGTTTGGCTGTGTCCCTACCCAAATCTCATCTTGAATTTTAGTTCTCATAATCCCCACATCGTGGGAGGGACAAGGTGGAGATGATTGTTTTATGGGGGTGTTTTCCACCATCCTGTTCTTATGATACTGAGTTAGTTTTCATGAGATCTGATGGTTTCAAAAAGAGATTTCCTCTTCACTTGACTTTCATTCTTCTTCCTGCCACTATGTGAAAAAGTACATATTTGCTTCCCATTCCGCCATCATTCCAAGTTTCCTGAAGTCTCCCCAACCCTGTGGAACTGTGAGTTAATTAAACGTCTTTCCTTTATAAATTAATCAGTCTTGGGTATTTTTTTCATAGCAGCATGAGAATGGACTAATAGAACCTCTTTTGCTGTACGCTATAGGTTTTGCTATGTTTTCTTTCCATTTCCATTTAATTTTTTTTATTTCCTTCTTCTTCTTTCTTTCTTTTTTTTTTTTTTTTTGAAAGAGTCTCACTCTTTCACCAGGCTGGAGTGCAGTGGCACAATCTCGGTTCACTGCAATCTCTGCCTTCCAGGTTCAAGTGATTCTCTTGCCTCAGCCTCCTGAGTAGCTGGGACTACAGGCATGTGCCACCACACCCAGCTAATTTTTGTATTTTTAGTAGAGACAGGGTTTCACTATGTTGGCCCGGATAGTCTTGATCTCTTGACTTTGTGATATGCCCACCTCAGCCTCCCAAAGTGCTTGGATTACAGGCATGAGCCACCATGCCTGGCCCTTTATTTCCTTTTAAATTTCTTTATTGAACATCAGTCATTCAGGAATATGTGTTTAATTTCCATTTATTGGTAAAGTTCCCAGAATTCCTTGTGTTACTGATTTCTAGTTTCATTTCATTTTGGTCAGAAAATATGCTTGGTATAGTTTTTATGTTTCTTAATTTGTTGAGGTTGTTTTTGGAGCCTAACATATGTTCTATCCTGAAAACATTTTATGTGGTAATGAGAAGACTTTGTATTTGCAAAAGTTGGATGGAGTGTTCTATAAATATTAGGTCCATTTGTTATAGAGTGTAGTTTAACTCTCATGCTTCTTTGTTGATTTTCTGCCTGGATGATCTGTTCATTGCCAGAAATGGGGTGTTGAAATCCCTAACCATTATCGTAGTGTAGACTATCCCTCCTAATAAATCTAATATTTGCTTTATATAATTGGGTCTTCCAGTTTTGGGTGCCTATATATTTACTATTGTTATATCTTGCTGAATTGACCCACTTATCATGATATAACAACCTTCTTTGGGTCTTTTTACAGTTTTTGACTTAAAATCTCTTATCTAAGTGGAGTTACCCTGGCTCTCTTATGGTTTTCATTTTTATGAAATACTTTTTCTGTCCCCACGCTTTCTGTGAGTCTTTACACATGAAGTGAGTTTCTTCTAGGTAGCATATATGTGGGTCTTGTTTGTTAATCCATTCAGCCACTTTTAATTGGATAATTTAGTCAGTTTATGTTCAATGTCATAATTGATAGTTAAAGCCTTACTACTTTCATTTGTTGCTTGTTTTGTGGGTTGTTTTGTAACTCCTCTCTTATTCTCTTTCATTCTACTGTCTTCCTTTGTGGTTAAGTAATTTTCTCTGGTAGTATGCATTAATTAATTACTTTTTATTATTAGTGTACCTATTATAGATTTTTGTTTTGTGGTGGTAACCAAAGAAGCTAACCAAAAGCATTCTATAAGTACAAGTACTTAAAACTGATACCAATTTACTGTGATCACACAACAAATAAAACAAACAACTCTCTAAAAATCCTATGCAAACTAGCTCCCTTCTCCACCAACATTTTCAATTTTTGATGTCGTGATTTACATTTGTATTGCTTGTCTTTTATCTAGTTGTTATTGTTATTTTTAATAGTTTTGTCTTTTAGTCTTCTTACTAACAATACACGTGGTTTAAGTACAATAATTAAAATATTAGAGTAACAATCATATTAGCTTCCTTTTCTTTCAATCTGAATAACTTTCATTAGTGTTTCTTGTATGACAGGTCTGATAGCAATAAATGCCCTTAGCTTTTGTATTTCTGAGAAAGTCCTCATTTGTCTTTCATTTCTGAAAAATAACTTCACTGGGTACAGTATTTTTGATATTTTTTTCTTCAGTATTCTGAATACATTGTTGCACTTCCTATTTGCCTGTAAGGTTTCTCCAGAAAAGTCTGCTACCAAGTGTATTGGATCTCTCTTATATGTTATTTGCTTCTTTTCTCTTGTTGCTTTCAGGATCCCCTCTTTGTCTTGGACATTTGAGATTTCAATTATAATTTCTTGAAGTATTCTTATTTGGGTTGAATTGGATTGCTGAATGTTGGCCTTCATGTACATAGCTAGTTATATATTTCTCTAGGTTTTTGAAAGTTTAAAGTTATTATTTATTTGAATAAGCTTACTTACCCTTTGTCTCTCTCAGTTCTCTCTTTAACTTCAATAACTTGGATATTTGCTGTGTTAATGTTGTTCCACAGGACCCACAAGCTTGGTTTATTCTTTTTCACTATCTTTCTTTTTTCCTCCTCTGATTGTGCATTTTGAAATAGTCCGTCTTCAAGTTTACTGATTCTTTTTTTCTGCTTGATTAGTCCTGCTGTTGATGCTCTCTATTGCATTTTTTTTTATTTCATTCATTGGGTTTAGTAGGTCCAGGGTTTCCTTTTTAAAATTTTAATGTATTTGTTAAAATTTCTCTGGCAAATTTTTGAATTAATTATCTGTGTTTTCTTGAAGTTCATCAAGCTTCTTTAAAACAGCTATTTTGTATTCTTTGTATGAGAGATTACACACCTTTATCACTATAGGGCCAGTCTTTAGTGTCTTATTTTATCCATTTGGTTACATTTTTTTTTTTTTTTTTTAAGACAGAGTCTCTCTCTGTCACCCAGGCTGGAGTGGTTACATCCTATTTTCCTGTATGTTCTTGATACCTTTGGAATTGTGATGATGTCTGCCCATTAAGGAACTAAGTATGCATTTTAGTCTTTGGAATCTGACTTTGGTTGTGGCTGTCCTTCTTCAGAGGAGCATCTGGAAATTCTAGACTGACTGTTGTATGCTCTGAACCTATATCTACTGCCTATATCTATCTTAGCATTAGAGGACATTCTTAGCCCAAGTCTAGGAGAGCTGCAAGGGCTGTAGGGTTGACATGGCTTTCTGTCCCTGATGGACCTGGGGAAGGCTCAGTGAGGGTATTAAGAATGTGTAAGAATGCCGGCCGGAGACCTGAACTCAAAAGGCTGTCTCAGTGTCCCAGATAGATATGCCTCCCTGAAGGTCTCTGCACAAACAGGATGGGTCCTACTTTGCACATGCAAGTAGTTCTCAGGAGGGGCTACAGATGAGACTAGGCCCCCTCAGGATCTGCTGTGGAATGAAGACTGGCATGCCTGTCCCACTGACTTAGATGGGTGTGCATCTCCCAGTAGGTTCCTAAACAGATGAGGTAGTTCCTCAACTATAGTAGGGGACCTAGAGTTGAGACTGGGATCTGGTGTGGGACAGAGACTGAAAGCCTGGTCTCTTCAAAAAGTGGTATGTATTACCCAGCAAGTTCCTACACAGATAGGACATTTCCTTGACTACAAAGAGAGAGACTAGACTGAAACTGGGCCCCCTTGGAATCTGCTATGGGACAGAGGTTAGAGAGCCTGTCACATTGTTCCAGATAGGAATGAGGCTGTTAGCACATCCCTACAGAGATGGGATAGTTTCCAGTTGCAGCAAGAGGGACCAGAGCTGAGATTAGACCTCCTTGAAATCTGCTGTGGGATGGAGGTTGGCAAGCTTGTCTGGAAGGCTTAGAATCTTAGACTGGGATATATGGGTGAGTCTCCCTCTGGGTCCCTGTGAGAGTGACTCTGAGCTAGGAACTCAGCCAAGGAAAGCTGAAGAAGCGCCACAGGACAACGTCAGGTTCACTGCTGAGACTGATGTCAATGGGCAAATAAACCCTTCCACCAAGGCACTAATGTGCATCATTCCTTGTGAACACCTTGACAGATGGCTTTGGTTAAAAGCTCAAGGCCAAATGGGGCTATAGCCAAACCTCTTGGGGAACTCTCCTGTTTCTTGTCTTGAACCTGTAAGCAAGCTCAGTAGGGCAGATCAGCCACCTTGATGTTGATCTGCTCTCTCAAAACTACCTTCCTAAGTCTTAGGCTCCACCGGGGTTTTACAAACTCCTACCTGATTCCTGAGACATTTGACTGTGGATGGGTGCAAAAAAAGCTCCACCTTTCAACAGTTCCACATTGGAGACAATGTTTCACATGAGTTTTGGGAGCAGACATTGAAACTACAGCAGGGCTACAGCATAAAAAATTTAATATAGCTGAGAAAAGTTAACTCAAAGAATGTATATGGAAACAAAGCTGAAGAAGAGTAAGTAAACAAAGCTGAATTGTGTTTAAATTGTAACTTAAAACACAAAAATGAATTAAGAGAGCCAGAAATAGTAAGTAGAAAGTTTTATATTAATGTACTCTCTCTATAATTGCTCTTCTTTCTTCTATCTTTTAAAAGACTACATATATATATATATATGTATATATATGTAAAGTAATAATTGTACCTGTATTGTTGGATTAGTGAAATACAGATGCAGTGTACACAATAATAATAGCACATGAATGGAAAGAAAACATATATCTATGTAGGACCAACATTTTCATACCTCATTGAAAATAAGTTAGTATAAATATAAAGTTGATTCTGATGAGTGAGAATATATATAGTAAGTTCCAGAACAACTGCTAACAAAAAATACATACATATATATATATATATATATACAAACACACACACACACACACACACACACACACACACACATCAAAAGATCAATGAAGAAATTAAAATGTTACACTAGGAAATATTAAGGTAATCCAAAAAGCCATAAAATAGGAATATAGAAACAAAAACATATGAGACATAGAAAACAAAAAGTAAACAGTAATATGCAAATATGACTCCATCAATAATAACATTAAATACGAGTGAATTAAACAATCCAATTAAAATGCAGAGTTTGTAAAACTGGACACAGAAACAAAAAACAAAACAAAATCCACCTACATGTAATCTACAGATGACTCACTTTGGAATCAGAGATTCAAGCTGGTTAAAAATAAAAGGCTAGAGGCCAGGTGTGGTGGCTCACGTCTGTAATCTCAGCACTCTGGGAGGCTGAGGCAGGCGGATCATGAGGTCGGGAGATCAAAACCATCCTGGCTAACACAGTGAAATCCCTTCTCTACTAAAAATTAAAAAATTAGCAGGGCATGGTGGTGGGTGCCTGTAGTCCCAGCTACTTGGGAGGCTGAGGCAGGAGAATGGTGTGAATCCGGGAGGTGGAGCTTTCAGTGAGCCAAGATTGTGCCAGTGCCCTCCAGCCTAGGTGACAGAGCAAGACTCCATTTCAATAATAATAATAATAATAATAATAGCATAATATAAAATAAATAAAAGGCTAGAAAAACACCAAACACAAGAAAACTGGTGTGCTTATACCTATATTAGGTAAAACAGACTTTATAACAAAATAGAGATCTACAGGGACATTTCAGAATAAAAAGTGCTAATCCATCAGAAAGATACAAAAAATATAAACACATATGCACCTAACAGAGGTCCCCAAAATAAACAAAATAAAAACTGAAAAAATTGAAAGGGAAAATAGAAAAATAATAACAAATGGATATTTCAATATCTTATTTTTAATAATGGAAAGGATAGAGAAACCAATCTTGTAAAAAAGAACAATGTTGGGGAACTCACACATGTAAATTCAATACTTACTACAAAGCTACACAATCCATAATGTGGTTATGTCATAAGGCTAGACACATAGACCAATGCAATAGGATTGACAGTCAAAAGAGAAAAAAAACCTAACATCTACGGTTATTTGATTTTTGACTAGGGTGCCAAGACAAATCAATGAGGAAGAACAGTCTTTTCAACAGGTGATGCATGTGGGGAAGGAGATTAGCAGAACTTCTTTTCTAAGCACCAATCACAACCCCGCTGATCAAAACAGGATCTTGTCAAAATAGGATGTGGTAAAGAAAGTAGGGCAGGGCGCGGTGGCTCAAGCCTGTAATCCCAGCACTTTGGAAGGCCGAGAAGGGCGGATCACGAGGTCAGGAGATGGAGACCATCCTGGCTAACACCGTGAAACCCCGTCTCTACTAAAAAATACAAAAAACTAGCCAGGTAAGGTGGTGGGATCCTGTAGTCCCAGCTACTCGGGAGGCTGAGGCAGGAGAATGGCGAAACCCAAGAGGCAGAGCTTGCAGTGAGCTGAGATCGGGCCACTGCACTCCAGCCTGGGGGACAGAGCCAGACGACTCCTCCAAAAAAAAAAAAAAAAAAAAAAAAAAAAACACACACACACAAAAAGAAACTAGCCCAAACCAGCTAAAACTAAGATGGTGATAAAAGCCACCTTCTAGTTGCCCTCACTGCTCATTATATGCTAATTATAATGCATTAATAAGCTAGAAGACACTCCCACCAGCACCATAACAGTTTATAAGTGCCATAGCAATGTCCAAAATTTACAATATATGGTTTAAAAGGGGAGGAACCCTCAGTTCTGGGGACTCTCCATCCTTGTTCTAGAGTATTTGTGAATAACCTGTCACTTATTTAGAATATAATTAAGAGTAGCTATAAATATAGCTAGCCAGCAATCCATGAGTGCTACTCTGCTTATGGTGAAGCCCTGCTCTATGGAACAGCCATTTTCCTGTGCACGAATAAAGTTGTTTTGCTTTTACTTTACTCTGTTTGCTCACTCTTGAATTCTTTCCTGCATGAAGCCAAAAATCCTTCCAGGCTGAGTCCCAATTTTGGGATTTGCCTGCATCACTTGGACATTAGATTTCCACATGCAAAAGAAATCTGGAGATCTATTGCACAGCATGATGACTGTAGTTAACAATGTGTTGTACACTTGGAAATTGCTAAGACAATAGATTTTAAATGGACTCACTACAAAAAAAAGTATTTGAAATGAGGGATATGTGAATTAGTTTGATTTAATCATTCCACAACTTATACATATACAAAAACATCACATTGTATACCATAGAAATACACAAATTTTATTTATCAATTTAAAAAATTAAACTGAATGTAGTTGGATATTTTGCTCACAGAAAATATTACCACACACAGAAACTAACTTAAAACAGAACGTGAACCTAAATATTAAAAATAAAACTATAACATTCCTAGACGAAAAAATGGGCATATATCTTTGTGAGCTTCAGGTAGGTCACAAAAAATAAAATATAAAACTTGAAGTATATCAAAATTAAAACTCTTTTGCTTTAAAGAATTAATATAAATAAAGTGGAAAAATATAGAATGGGAGTAAATATTTATAAATCATATATTAGATAAAGGACTCATATATATAATACAAATAATTCTTCAACTTAATAATAAAAAGACAAACAAATAAAAAAATGACAAAGAATCTAAGTAGGCTGGGCGCGGAAGCTCACACCTGTAATCCCAGCACTTTGGGAATCTGAGGCAGGTGGATCACCTGAGGTCAGGAGTTCAAGACCAGCATGACCAGCATGGAGAAACTATGTCTCTACTAAAAAATAAAAACATTAAAAAACTTAGCCGGTCATGGCGGTGCATGCCTGTAATCCCAGCTATTTGGGAGGCTGAGGCAGGAGAATCGCTTGAACCCGGGAGGTGGAGGTTGCAATGAGCCGAGATCACACCATTGCATTCCAGCCTGGGCAACAAGAGCCAAACTCCATCTCAAAACAAAACAAAACAAAAAAGAATCTAAGTAGACATTTCTCCAAAGAGGGTATACAAATGACTAGCACATAAAAGGATGGTAAAAACCATTAGTCATTAGAGAAATGAAAATCAAAATAACAATTATATACCACTTTTCATGTGCTTTGGTGGCTATAATCCAAATATAATAATCATGTAATAAGAGTTGACAAAGATGTGGAGAAAATGGAACTCATACATTGCTAGTGAGAATAGTGCAGCTACTTTGGAAAACAGTCTGGTAGTTCCTCAAAATATGAAATACAGAGTTCCATATGATTCAGCACCTGCACTCTTAGGTTTATACTAAGAGAAATAAAAATATATATTCACATGAAACTTGTACACAAATATCCACAGAAATTCTATTAGTAATAGTCAAAGAATAGAAACAACCCAAATTTCCATCAACTGACAGATAAATATTAATAAAATGTAGGATATCAATGCAATGCAATATTATTTGGCAATGAAAAGAAAGGAAGTAAAGATTCACACTAAATGTTGACGGACCTTCAAAACATTATGCTAAGTGAAAGAAGCCAATCACAAAAGACCACATATTGTATAATTTAATTAATATGAAATATTCAAAATAGATCTGCAGAGACAGATGTAGATTATGGTTGCCTAGGGTTGGGAGGATTGCAGCAAATGAGATATGACTGATAATGAATGTGGGGTTTCCTATTTGAGTGATAAAAGTATTCAAAAATTGAATAATTGGACAACTCTATGATTATATTAAAATAGTAGATTGTTTAAAGTAAAAGCAACATCACCAACATCACCACACACACACACACACACACACACACACACACACACACACACACACACAAATAAAACAAAACAAAACAAAACAAAAAAACAGGGTTTTTCAAATTCAGTACTATTCATATTTTGGTCCAAATAATTATCTGTTGTGAGGGTTGCCTGTGCATTGTAGAAGTTCAACAGTGTTCCTGACCCCTACCTACTATATGTCAGTAGCAACCTCATGCATTAATAACCAAAATTGACTTCAGGTATTGTAAAATGTCCCCTAGGTGGAAAATCAACCCCACTTAAGAACTACACATATAATTGCACAGGAATGAAGGACACACATTTCAACCAGTTAACTATGGTCACTTCTGAAGAGATAAAGGGGACAGTGGCAAGGGTTAGAGGAGGAGACTTTCAATTTTGTCAATATACTTTTGTACTTCATGATTGACCTGAGAATTATAATGGGCTAAGTGTTATGTGTTTTTTTAGATAATAAAAATTAATGGGCTTCCTGTCGAGAGTAACAAACTAGCCCATATTGACAAATATAGAATGCCATCACAGTAGACCATTTACAGGGTGATGGTGGCTTATGGAGATGGAGATAGTGACAAGTAATAGAAATTTTTGTGTGCTTTAAATATACTACCTAAAGACTTACTGAGAGATCAGATGTGAAGCGTGAAGAAAACAGAAAGATAAAACATGTGTTTTGCTTAAGTAACTGACTCAGTGATAATGCCACTAGTGATGTGTGAGAGTTGAGGAAGAACAAATTGGGGGTTTTTGTGAGGAGAAGTTAAATCAATAGTTTCATTTGGACAATTAATTTTGAGATCTATGATAGATTTCCACACAGTGATTTAAAAGTAGACAGTCTCAGAGTGGAACAGAATAACAATTTCCATAATGATCTATGAGAAACAATGGGTAAAGCCATATTTACTGCTGATTCAAGTTGGAAATTAATAAATAAAATTTAAAACCTAGTTTTAAAACCTAATTTAAAACCTAAAATTTAAAAATTAAACTTAAAACCTAAAACTCATATTATATTGTTTTATGACAAAAATATCTTATTATACCTTATAATAATAAACGGAGAAACAACAAACCAAAAAGCATAAAGTTAACATGCATTTCTGCTTTTACAATCCAAAAGTGAAAAATGTTCACTTGGAAATACACACAGAGAAAAATCACAACATTAAAAAAACTATTTTGAAATAAAAAATTCCACTAAATAAGAAACAAACAAATTACTACATTAGAAAGCATCAGTATAAATATTGATTTTATGTTCTGCTGAACAGAATTAGCTTTGATGTAATAATATATTTAGGAAGACATGGTATAACTCTTACAACGTCAATATCAGGAGTAAGATTTTGTGTTTTTTCATCTCCTCAAACCAAAAGCAAAGAGATTGATTCAAAAGACTAATGACATTCTCTTTTCTTGAAAATGAGGAAGACTCACAGTAATCAAAGGAAAATAATATTATTTTATTTTCATTATTATTATTTCTGCAACATTTATGTTAGCTTACATTTGATCCCTTACAGTGGGACAGACACTGTATTAAAAACTTTAAATGAAACGTACCATTTAATCATCATAGTAACTCTATGAAATAGGTACCTTATTGTTTTAGATAAACAGAGACTTAGATATGTTAAATAACTCGCTCATTTCATATGTAATATTGTAGTCTTTGTTCAGACTTTGGCCATTGGATTTCTGAGCTTGTGATATTTTTCAAACATTGGAGAAGAAGTCACATACAAATTTTAAAAGAGAAAAATAAAAAAAAACCTTGCTATAGTCATGGTCTAGGCATTCAAAGCAGTTGTAAGGGTGTGAAGACGCAGAAGTTGTGGTTACTTCTACTTTCAGTGATGTTTGTTGCTGCTTCCCAATCAAGAGCAAAAAAGCATAGAGACATTGATACAGAAGCCCTTATAAAATTGCAAATCCTTCCTGTTCTGTAGTGAAAATAAATAACAGTCACTTAGGTTTAAATTCAACCTCAGAAATACAGTCAGTATATTTTATTTTCAAACATATTTACATATTGCCTTTATATTCTTTTGATAACATAAGCATCGGTATTTTCCTGTCCTACCTATAAAACGTTTCCATGTGAAAATGTGGTTGTGAAGACCTATAACTTCAGCTTTTTTTCTTTAAGTAAAACTAGCCTCAAAATGCAAAATCTGCTTCCTCCAACTGAAGGTATTTAAATGACATTGTGGATAAGATGTTGTAAGCAGAGTAGCTAAAGCAGTGTTTTATTTCTGAAGTAAATGGACTGAAACAGATGGAAGGGGGAAAAGAGGGCTTTCCTAGAGGCACAGTGTCTGTGTGTCACCAGCTGTTGCTGGGAGATAATGTGCAATGGCAAGTGATATACAGGAGGAAATCCAAATGCCTCCAGTCCTAGGCTTTGGACTGTTAGGAGAAAAGAGCCTTTCCTTGTGTTCTTTTAATTGAAGGTGAAGCCTGAAATTTGCAATGCCCACTTAAAATGATCCTGCCTTATTTGATTGAAATGTAAAACAGGATTCAAAATTGCCTAAGTTATTCCAGAGTGGAATTCAGCTCAAACTATGTATTTCCTGGAAGAAGCCATTGGGGAGTGGAAAAGGGTAATAGACAAAAGATAAAAATGTACTGTATTCTTAATCTTGCTATATATTGCCTGTAAATACTTGCACTACCTAAATTTAAATTTAATCAAATATTCCTATTTTAAGTTTTGTTATTTAAATATAAAAAGAAAAATGCAAATTTGAACCATAATTGCTTGAATCTGTGTTTTTGGGGAAACCTAATTTCTACATTAGTTGATTGTTTTGGTGTTAAAGGCAAAGCCACAAGACATATTGTGGATGATCTTGTAGGCCCTTATAACATATAAGGCTGAATTTATCTAGGAGTGGTATTTCTTTGTTTTCACAAAGTCTACTCAAAAGAGACTCTGGGAATAAGGAGAAGAAAGAAAAGATGTGAGTAGGGAATGGAAAAAGGGTCTCAGGTGATAAAGAAATCTTTCCATGAGGGAAAGATGGGAATAATGTAAAAGTCAAAAATTATATACTTCGGCACTTATGTAGCATTGTCTAGAGACAGATTTCAAGTCACCTCTGGGAGATGAATAGGTTAAGCATATTAGAAGCAGACTATGGAATACTATGCAGCAAGTGGAAGCAAGGGATTAGGTTTATATTATAGCCACATGGATAGTTCCTAAAAACAGGTGCCAAGTGAAAAAAAAAGTATGAGATGCTTCATAGATATAAAAGAATGCAATTTATGTAAATCACATATTCATGCAAAAATTGTATATTACAAGTTTTCAGTGAAATAAAAAATACATTTAACACATCAAAATGATTACTTAGAGGATGAGAGAACAGAAAGTGGTTTCTGGAGACAAAAGATATGAAGAGTGCTGAAACTTGAAATTAACACAAAAAATAAGAGGTGGCTATATTAGCGGCTGCCATAATAAATTACTACAGACTAGGCTCAAACAACAGACATTTATTTTCTCCCAGTTCTGGAGGCTAAAAGTCCTTGATCAAGGTGCCAATAAATTTGGTTTCTGGTGAGGGATCTCTTTCTGGCTTATAGATGACTGCCTTATCTCTGTACTCACAATGACTTTCCTCTGTGTTCGCCCACCTGGAGAAGGAGATGGGGCTCTGGTCTCTCTTTTTCTTGCTATAAGGATATCAATCCTATCAAATTAGGGCCCTACTCTTATTAACCCATTTAACCTTAATTAATTCCTAAAAATCCTATCTCCAAATACAGTCACATTGGGGGTTAGGGTTTCAACACATAAATTTGAGGGAAATATAATTCAGTCCATGGCAGGGGTCTCACATGGACCAATGATGACAGTGTGCAGTTTAAACTTTGGAGGTAATTCACTCAGCCTTGAGGGCTGAGGACGATGTTTTAGGAAGAGGGATGTAATATAATTCCAGATTTTCCCCAGTCTTTGGTACTCCAGAATCTTTTGCATAATCTGCCACAGGAGAGAACTAATCCGCCTATAGAGAGCTCAGGACCGACAGGAGGGTGAGTTATCTAGGGCTCCTTAAATCCTACCTCCCTCTTAGAAATGACTCTGTTCTTACCAATACCATTTTAAGGACTCCCTCAATTTGACTAAATATTAGTCAGCTTTCTAGGCTCTTGACTTCGCTTTTCTTAGAGTATTTATTTCAGAAAACTTACAATTGTAAGTCCTTCCTTTGCCCTCCTTGAGATGTAAATTTTTCTCCTAGCCTCTTGTCAGTTTTGCAATTCAGGAATGTCTTTTTCAAGAACTAGAGAGCAGCTATTTAAAATGTAATCAGCAATAAAGACAGCACTCCTATCTCCCCAACTCCCTGGAAGGGTAGGAGTTTAACTTCAATGAACACCAACTAGCAAACACAGATAGCCTAATCACACTGACCAAACTCTCCTCTAATATCCTTCAGTACTTTTCCACTAGCTCACTTCTTGCCTTTTTTTGTTTGAGAGGAATTGAGTTTAATCTCTCTCTTTTGTTTCAATAATCTTGATCCCATTGCAAACATCTTGAATAGAGTGTATTTTGCCAATTTAACTCCACTGGTGTAATTTTTCTTTGACGGTTTTAAATTTGGGTTAATAGAGAACAAAAAAGAGAAACTAGTGAATTGAGTGAAAACATTAGTGTGATTTACAATTCAAGAAAATTAGAAAGTAAAAGCAAAAGGAGATCAGTATAAACATAAGACCTGTCTACATACCGTAAGATGTTAGAAGTAATATTTGCTTTCCCAATTCACATTTGGGTTACGGTTCAAGTTATATGTATTTAAATATTAAGCAAGAATGTTACCATGTAACTGGAGCATGTTGAGATACCTTATCAGCTAATACTTATGTTTCTCCTAAAAAGAACTCAGTAAAATTAAAATTTTAAGCATATGTATTTTATGGTAACTATTACTCCTTGACCAAATATTTCTGTATGTCTTATTGATATGAGTTCTAGATATTATTCATTGATCGTAAGCACCATCTTCAGGTCTCAACTGTCCCGTATTGCAGGACTAAGTGAGACTAAATTCTTTCCTGTATTGTGGGATATTTAAGTGAGAATTTGAAGACATAGCATAAGGGAATCCTTTACTCTGCTCAAGCAATGTGACAGATACTTGGATAAACAGCAGTTCTGAGGTATTTTCTGGAGCTTTGGATTATATGCTTTGGTGCTGGAAACAGCTGCCTTCATGAGTGGTGGATTTAGACGATATTGGCATTCTCTATTTTTTTTTTTTTCAGCCAAAAATCACTCTTTGATGTAATTTTCTGTATTAAATTCCTTTGTGTTAAAATATGTGATTTCTGTTTTTAAATGATTATTAAATAATTATATGCTTATTATCAGCATTACAAATTTTCTAATAATAAGTTAAAAATAAAATCAATAGGAAAAAATGAAATCTTTTCCTCTAAGATCTGATACAAGGGAAGGATACTAATTCTTGCCATTTCTATTCAACATAGTAGTAGCAAGAGCAATTAGACAAGAAAAAGAAACAAAAGGCATTCAAATCAGAAAGAAAGAAGTAAAACTATCCCTGTTGAAGATGATCATATATGTATAAAACTCTGAAGACTCCAAAAAAGGTAAAATAATTAAAACTTAATAGAGTTTGGATGTGTATTGCCACCCAAATCTCATGTTAAAGTATGATCCTTAATGTTAGAGGTAGGAGTTGGTGGGAAGGGATTAAATCATGGGGGCAGATTTCTCATGAATGATTTAGCACCAAACCCCTTGACACTGTCCTTGAGCTAGTGAGTGAGTTCTGATATATGGTTATTTAAAGCATGTAGCACCTCCCCCTTTGCTTTCTTGCCCCTGCTCTGGCCATGAGACATGCCTGTTCTCTCGTTTTGCCTTCTGCCATGATTGTAAGTTCCCTGAGGCCTCCCCAGAAGCCTAGCAGATGTCTGCATCATGTTTTCTGCACAGTCTGCAGAACCATGAGCCAATTAATCTGTTTTCTTTATAAATTACCCAGCCTCAGGTATTTCTTTATGGCAAAGAAACAATGGTCTAATACAGAATTGGTAAATGAAAATGAATTCAGTAACACTGTGAGATGAAAATCAATCAATAGGAAAAAATAAGTTACATTTCTTCACACAAATAATAGTCTATTCAAAAAATAAATTAAGAAAACCATCTAATTTATCATAGCATCAAATCGAATAAAACACTTAGAAATAAATTTAACCAAAGAGATGAAAGACCTATGTACTAAAAACTATAAAATATTCATGAAAGAAAATGAACAAAGAAATGAAAAGATATCACTTATTGCTAAATTGAAGAAAATAATACTGTTAAAATATCCATACTAATGAAAGTGTTCTACATATTCGATGGAATAACTATTAAAATTCCAATAGTATTTTTCACAGAGCTAAAAAGAAAAGCCTAAAATTTATACAAAACTACAAAAGATTTTGAAGAATGAAGTTGGAGGCATCACACTTTCTAATTTCAAATTACATTACAAAGATATGTTAATCAAAGCAGTGTGGTACTGGTATAAAAAAGACACAGACAAATGGAACAGAATAGCAAGCCCAAAAATAAATCCAAGCATATACGATCAACTAATTTTTGAAAAGAGCACCAAAAAAAGACAAAATGGAGAAAATATAGTCTTTTCACTAAATGATGCTGGGAAAACTAGACATCCACTTGCAAAAGAATAAAATTGGACCGTTATTTCACATGTTTCAATATAAGAGCAGAAAGATCAAAACACAAAGTTGTAGTTATGTAGGATGAATAAATCTAGAGATCTAATGCATTAATACATGATGATTATAACTAATTTTATTGTATTGCATACAGGAAATTTGCTAAGAAAGTAGATTTCAGATGATCCTACCACAAAAACAAAAAATGGTAACTATGTGAGAAAATGGATACATTCATTAGCTGTAGTAATCATTTCATTATCTACCTATTAAAACATAATGTCATTGATTTTAAATATGTACAAATTTTTTTTTTAATAAAAATATTAGGATATGTGTTTAAAAAAGAAAAGTCTGGCTGTACAGTTGTTATTTAAAACAAGCTCCTATTTATATTTATATGTAAGGTTTTATGACCTAAAACACTTTCAGCTCAATACTATGTTGTTAATTTTAATTTCTGTAATATAGTCTATTAATATTATGTCCAAATTTCAGAAGAGTTAAATATGGGAAACTGTGTGATTAATAAAAGTCAAACTTAAATTCAGTTTTATAATAAATTTATTCAAATATCTGTTAACTCATTCAAAATTTTAAAAAGTAAACAAAACTACAAAATATTGAGTGATAAGATTTTAACTGTTCTTAACTCCTAACTACAATATATTTTAAGAATACTGTTTATATATTAACTTTTTTGTTTATTTTTTCCCCCATTATATGGTCCTTTTAGAGGAAAATAATAGAATACAGGTAAATATACCAAAACATTTTTTAACTCGTAAGAGCAAAGTTGAAGTGCCTTGTTTACTATAATATTATTGTTTATTTTAAAAAAAAAATCTTTGAGAACATTTTCATGTAGATAAAGCTTTAGAAATCCCTTCTTAGAGACTTTTTTCCTGCTTAGGGATTATTTTCGCCCCCTCTCCCCGCCCCGGACAGTCTTTCAATAGGGTTATACTTTTACTGAATGTAATTCACTCTCTTGACCCAGGTAAAGCTATGATCTTTTAATACTTCGGAGGATTATGGCCTGATTTTGTTGTGAGGTCCTAGCATCCCCTTGTGTAGGCTTTTAACCTCTTGTCTTAGTTCTGAAATGGTCCATAACACTGTGTATGATTGTCTTGTTTTAATGTGTAACTAGTCCAACAGATTTTCCACAGACTGATTCCAATTAAACACAGATACTATTTTTCCTCCTCTTTCCTATGTATATTAGGTTGTTAGGACTGCCATTACAAAACCTGTTATGCTGCCTCAGAGTGCATGGCTGAAAAAGGGAAAATTATTTTCTCACAGTTTTAGAGGATAAAAGTAATAGACCAAGGTTTTGGCAAGGTTGTTTACTCTGAGGCCTCTCTCTTGTAATATCTATCTTTTTCTGGTCTTTACATACGGAGTCTCTGTATGTTCTTCTCTGCCCTGTTAGATTGGTCTTATTGGATAAAGGCTCACTCTAAGGGCCCCATTTGAATGTTACTGCCTCTTTAAAGGCCCTGTCTCCAAAAAATCACATTCTGAGGCATTTCATACCTTCTGTATATTAGTGTTGTGAAGAAACACAATTTGTCCCATAGCACATGTTTACTTATTGCCCACCAAATTAGGGAGGAAAAATTCATTGAGAACCATCATCATTCCTGTCAAGCTTGGAGATACTGGGTATCTTGGAATAGTATCTTCTATGATACTATAACCAAATGTGAAAGATCCACCTTCATCTAAATAAGTAGCTATTTATAGACAAAATTCCTAATAGATTAAAAAAAAAAGGTTTTTGCCTTGTCTAACACATATAAACTTTATCACACCAGTCAAAAATAATGAAAGAAAATTTCTAGAGAACGTAAAAAGTGTTTTAGTACAATACTGCAAATACATTTGAAGAGGAGAAAAAGGATCTTTCATGCACTAATGAGGTTGCCTAGAGATGTACTATGAATAATCATGAATTGAACAATCAATTCCCAGTGTGTAAAGAGGAAACAAATATTTAAAATGACACCAACACTTCAATTTATCAAAGAGGAAGCAAATTTCATTTAAAAATTTTAATTTCTGGTTTTCAAATCATATTTTAAAATGTAGAATTATAGTTACCAATTTTAGCAGTTTGATTTTTTTTCTTGAAAAGGTACTTACTTCTCAGTTCCAGTGAGACAAAATTCTAGGAATGACTGAAATATGACAAAGCTTTTTCAGAGTTTTATGATTATTATAGGGTTTTGATACTACTGTAAAAAAGCAAATAAGGATTTAGACAATGATGTTTTATGACAGCAATTGGGTGTAAAATTTAGAAAAAATAATGTGAGTGAAGTTGACAGACTAGGTGACTTGCCTCTCTTTGTTAGTCCTCAATGACAAACTTTGTGTAATTATTGTATATTTATCAGTCAATTTTTATTTTCCAAATGTTTTCAACAGCCTTAATTATTTTTGTTATTATTGCCTATCTATATTTCACTTCTTTCTTTTTATTTCTTGACCTCTTAATTCACATCCTGAAAGAAAGGGAAAATATGAATCAGCAATGTTTGTCAGAATATTACCTTAGGCATTTTGATATAGTCATTATCCATTTTCTTTAATGCTTTTAGTCATGTATTAAAAAGTATTTTAGGCCGGGCGCGGTGGCTCAAGCCTGTAATCCCAGCACTTTGGGAGGCCGAGACGGGTGGATCACGAGGTCAGGAGATAGAGACTATCCTGGCTAACACGGTGAAACACCGTCTCTACTAAAAAATACAAAAAAACTAGCTGGGCGAGGTGGCGGGCACCTGTAGTCCCAGCTACTCAGGAGGCGGAGGCAGGAGAATGGCGTGAACCCGGGAGGCGGAGCTTGCAGTGAGCTGAAGTGAGCTGAGATCCGGCCACTGCACTCCAGCCCGGGCGGCAAAGCAAGACTCCATCTCAAAAAAAAAAAAAAAAAAAAAAAAAAAGTATTTTAAGGTGGTGTGTGGTGGCTCACGCCTGTAATCCCAGTACTTTGGGAGGCTGAAGTGCGTGGATCAACTGAGGTCAGGAGTTTGAGACCATCCTGGCCAACATGGAAAAACCCCATCTCTACCAAAAATACAAAACTTAGCCAGCATGGTGGCGCACACCTTGAATCTGGGCGGTGGAGGTTGCAGTGAGCCGAGATCGAGCCACTGCACTCTAGCCTGGGTGACAGAGCAAGACACTCGCTCTCAAAAAAAAAAAAAAAAAGAAAAAGTATTTAAAATTTTCCATTGCTAATTATATCCAAGAAAGGGAGAAATATTTTCCTTTAAAAAGAGAGTGACCTGTATATTAAAATTTTCCATTGCTAATTATATCCAAGAAAGGGAGAATATTTTCCTTTAAAAAGAGAGTGACCTGTATATTAAAATTAATATTTAAAAAAAAATAATATTTTTTAAAAAAAATCTAAATGAATGAACATGATATCTAAAAGTATTATTCACTTTTATGAACATAATGTCTATGTTTCACAATTCAAGGAAGTAACTTTTCTTTAAACTGTTCCTTACCTCTTGGCTTATAGCAAGCTGCAGATATACTATATTTCACTTCATAATTTATTTTAACCAAGAGTGTTGATAGTATATAAATGTAAGTAATTTATAGCTGCTAATTACAGAAGCCTAAAAAATAAAAGAACCTTGAGAAGGCAAATGAGGAAAAACAGAAAAAATAGATATACAATAAGTCATTTTAAAATAAGAGAATGTAAAACAATGTAGTAAATATTCTAGGCTTTACAATATTTTGAATTCCAGCTACATCTAACACCTTCAATATTGAAATTTCCATGACTCTTTTTGGTTCATCTGATTACACATGATCTAGTTAATAATAGAGCTCCTTTATACCATTGATTATCCATCTGTCAAGTGAAAGGATGATATAGGCAGGGCAGGCAAGATCTTTGCTCTGAGCCTGCTCCACCGTGACCACACCTGGTTGACTTCCACTGTATTCCTTCTCACAGCATATACTCGGCCATGACCATATTATATTATACTTAGTCATGTTTCCGTCTGTATTACTCAGGGTTCTTAGAGAAACAAAACCAATAGGACCTATACTGACATATAATATATTATATTATATATATTATATGTCCAAAAGCTGAAGAACCTGGAGTCCGATGTTCCAGGAAAGGAAGCATCCAGCACAGGAGAAAGACGAAGGTCGGAAGACTTAGCCAGTCTAGTCTTTTCATGTTCCTCTTTCTGCTTTTATTATAGCCTCACTGGCAGCTGATTAGACAGTGCCTACACAGATTAAGGATGGGTCTGACTCTCCCAGTCCACTGCCTGTAATGTTAATCTCCTTTGGCAACACCCTCACAGACACACCCAGGAACAACACTTTGCATTCTTCAATCCAGTCAAATTGACACTCAATATTAACCATTACATATGTAATAAATTTATTATGGAAATTTGTTCCTGAAATTATGAACACCAAGAAGCCCCACCAGTCTGCAAGCTGGAGCACCAGGAAAGTTGATGGCATAATTCAGCCTGAGTCTGGAGGTCTGAGAGCCAGGGAGGCTGACGGCATAGCTCTCAGTCTGAGGCTAAAGGCCTGTGAAATTGAGGGGGTGCTGCTGCAGGAGCTGGAGTCCAAAAACTCAAGAACCAGGAGCTCTGATGTTCAAGGGCAGAAGAAAGTGGACCTCCTAGCTCTGGAAGAAACAACATACCCTTCCTCACCCTGCTGCCTATTCTGGCAGGCCCCCAAGGGACTGGATGAGGCCCACCCATATTGGTAAGGATGGATCTTCTTTATTCAGTTTACTGATTCAAATTCTACTCTCTTCCGGAGGCCCTCTTACAGAAACACCCAGAAATTATGTTTTACCAAATCTGAGTATCCCTTACCCTAGTTACATTGACACATAAAAATAATCGTCACAATATTTATTTCCAGTACCTGGGTTAATAAGGCAAAGTTGCAGAATTTAAATGACTGAAAATCTAAGCTGTTTGCAACAACCTTAACATGTCAGCATCGGAATCACTTCTGAAAAAAAAAAAAAAATTAGATCGAAATCATGATTCAAAAACAAAAGTGATTCATTTAACAAGCCAGGGGCCAAGGAATATGGCAAAACTCAGGGAAGAAGAAAACCTTTATTCTTCATAATTTCAGGAACAAATTTCCATAACATTAACCTTTATTATATTAGACCAGAAAATGCTGCAGAGAAGAGGCAGCATTTGCGTTGAACCATAAAACGTGGACTATCATAAAATTCTAAAATAAGTAAATGAATAAATAAACATTAAAATAGCTGCATTCTATTCCCAGAAATATTTGTCAAGGCAGTTACTGCATTTTAAATGGAATATGGGCCGGGCGCGGTGGCTCAAGCCTGTAATCTGCACTTTGGGAGGCCGAGACGGGCGGATCACGAGGTCAGGAGATCGAGATCATCCTGGCTAACACAGTGAAACCCCGTCTCTACTAAAAAATACAAAAAATTAGCCGGGCGAGGTGGCGGGCGCCTGTAGTCCCAGCTACTGGGAGGCTGAGGCAGGAGAATGGCGTGAACCCAGGAGGCGGAGCTTGCAGTGAGCTGAGATCCGGCCACTGCACTCCAGCCTGGGCGACAGAGCGAGACTCCGTCTCACAAAAAAAATAAAAAAATAAATAAATAAATAAATAAATAAATAAATAAATGGAATATGAAGGCAATGATGTATTCGGAAGCACACTGTGTACATTCATCAAGGGACACTCAGACACTGATTGTGCAGCTGAACAATATTCAGTGCATTTTATTATATATATTATATCTAACAAATATATGTATAGATGTATTATATTTTAGGTTGAATTTTCAACATGTTTTGCTTGTTCTCACTATCATTTTATCATATATTTTAACCTCAATAAAAATTCAATGTATGTCAGCAAGCCTTTAAAATGTAGTTTTACCTAAGCAAGAAGATGGAATTTTCCATTTATAGTGTTTCCTCTTGTTGAGTTACTATAATGGCATAATTTCAGAAGCAATTTTCAATAAAACTATTCAGTATTATTTTATAAATTTATGATAATGAGGCATAATTTTCATTAAACTAAATTACTAGGTCAATAATATTACTTCAATTTGCTATAAATATGGTTTTAGAATAACAGCAGGTACACATCAATTCTCAGAAAATTCATACCTGATGCTGGAATATGAGGTAAAAATTGAATAAAGTTGAAATTATTATTTTTTAAGCAGCTCCTTTATTAACAGCTGTTTACTTTGAATCATACTGTGTGACTAGTTCATATCTCTAAATGAGCATTCTGTGATGAGAATGTGCTGGTGCTTCTATCCTATTTTCCATATTACAAGTAATACATGGAAATTAGACGTTTCTTAGAAATAAGTCATACATTTTATTCTCTTATATAATGTTACTGAGCTATAATTTTTCATAAGTATATATTAATATAATCATTATTTGACCTTGTTTGGTGAAAGAATTGCTGTAATGAAAGGAAGATTGTTAAGAACTATGTCACAAATATGTCCAGATACTCAATACTCACCTTATCTGTGTGGAATTTTAAGAATTATTTTCACGTGAAAACTTTATATAGTAGGTTTCAACTGATGGGAGAAAGTAATTGATGATCTTGGTAATTGTATAAATATGCTAACACTTTTAAGTAATATTTGAAAAGGTTTTATTAGAATTCTGGATGTATATTATTATAATGCCCATTAAGAGTTGGAATGTTGAATTAAATGTAGAATAATTAAATAGTAGGCCACATTTTGAGAAAGAAACTTTTATTTAAGAGAATTACCATCTTAAATTGCTATGAATAATAATCCTGAGACACAGGCAAAATTTAAGGCAATGTTACCCATTCCATCCCCTAAGTTTTATTGGAGCATGCAATAACTTTTCTTAGTGAGTACATAAGTGTGAATAGTCAGGAAATAAACTATTCTTCCAGTGCCAGAGTGTTCAAGAATGACCATGTAAAGAGTGCCATGAAACAGAATCCAACAATTTCCTAAGCTGAGACACAACAAATGTTTTCCAAGTGTGTGCCTCAAAACAGAAATCCCAATAGCCTCTTCCACAGTTGACTATGCTTGAGCATTTTATAAGTCGTTCTCCTCATTTTATATCTGGCATCCAAAAGTAGATGTAACATCTCTCAAGTAAGAGTTTTTTTGTTTATGTACACCACTAAATGAAATAATCCACTCCAGTTTTGTATGGTGTAGATTATGCCACACAAAATGAATATATACGTACAGGTTATGGATACTTACATGCATGTTGATTTTGTGTGGAGTAAGGAAAATGTATTTCTACTTTGTTTGAATTGAGTATGGTCCTACGATAAAGAAAGAGGTATACCATATTTGAAGAAAGAATGGTAACTTTCAATATTCATTTATATTCTCTACCTACTATTTACTTCTCTAAATTGATTATGTGATTTGGTTAAAAATAACTATCCAGTGTTGTCCATATTTTGTTTCTATAATACCATTTGATTCAGAAGTCTATTTTATTGAACTAGATATTCAACACACATGCCAACTTCTGCAAATGATGAGTGGATTTTCTTGGCAGGCTTGCCTAGGTAGTTTTAAAAATGAATCCAACCATTGACTGGTGTGTTTTAATTGCTATAATTTGAATAATTAATTCTATGTTTAGAAAATGAGTTCAAGGTGGTGTGTGATTAACCATGTTTAATGAAGTCATTACCTGATTAAATAGCATTTCATGTCCATGACTGATTATATCCAAATGCTAATCAATTTGATTTAAATTGTCTATATATATTTGAATTTGTTACACTTTTGTGTTACATCTGCTATGAAGGAAACTACATTAATATTCTATTATTGGTGACTCTTGGATTTATCTTTACTAGAAGTACAGTATAGGGAAAAGTGTTTTAAATCCACTAGAAACAACATCTGCAGAAAATGTTCATGGCTTAGAAAATGATTTCATTTCGGAAAGCAGGGCTTTTAATCAAAGGGACTAGTTCCATTAAGAAGAAAATTCTTTTTAATGATAAATCAGATGGCTGAATTTCTGAGGGGCTTTTTAATATATCAAGTCTACCTCTAATCTTCACAGGTAGGTAGGGCATGTCAACCTTTCCATGCAGTTTTGAGAAAGTGAGTGATTTTAAATAAAGAAATTTGAACTAAATTTAATAATAGAATTCAAGAGTGTGAATAGATGTATTTTAGAAGATGGATACCAGCTGTTTTTCTTCTACACTAAATATAAAACAAGATAAAATAAAATTAAACTAAGAAATTAGGTATTCTGGGTTTTAGGATTGTTTTGAAAGCACAGATTAACTCTGTTATATGCTAAAAATGGATTGCTGAGGTTGGGAATACAACACTTTTGTAGAAAATCTTAATATCTGAATAATTTCTAATGTAGTTTACTTATATAACTTTCTAATTGAAGTATATCAATCCTTTATTTCTACATGAAATAGTCAATAACTTTTCAAGTTTGCTTTATACAGCAAGTAAATATAGTGTTGTAAGAACATTTTCATATTTTCAAGGCACAAAACTTCAGAGTGAAACAGGCCATTGTTTACATTGTGAACTCAGTTCTATTGACAAAGAACTCTGACACTACAACAAATACATTAAGTTCATACATATACATACATGCCGGTATACATCAGTGTTCTTCTACTATACTTTGAAAAATGTGTTCCATTTTGTAAATTCTCACATCTGAGGATAATAGATTTTTCAATAGTTACTAGAAGCTGCTGCCAATTTCTGAATAATGCATGTAAAAATTTTGAAATTTTATACATGTACAGACAGATCAGGGTTTATATTATGGGGTGTTTAGTAACATCTCTGGTCTTTACCAACTAGATGCTAGTAGCATCCCTGCCTTCATGTCATGACAATCAAAAATGACCACCTACATTTTCAAACTGTCTTGGGAGGTAGTGATGGTGGTGGTGGTGGCAAAATTTCACTCAGTTGAAAATCATTCACATAACATTTAGATAATGAATAATCTCTATCAGCACCAGGTTTAGTTAATATTTACAAATATAAATTTATGACCTAGAGTTATTATATGATAATTAATATAAACAATAAAACTAATTTAGTTCTTTGTATATGAGTAAAAAAAGTAATACTTTTATGAAAGTGGATAAATGAATTAATGAATTCATTAACATTAACATGAATAAATGAATAGAAGAAAATAAAACACTGAATACCACAATCTGAAGTCATCCTTAAAAGATACTGATAAGGTTTGTGTCTGTTGCTGCTTAACTCTAAAATGGATTTTCTTATGTGTTACTTAAACATAGATATATGTGTTACTTAAACATAGATATATATGTTACTTAAACGTAGATATAAGTCATATGCACATAACCACACTATATTTTTAAATTTCCCTAAATTTTCCAAGTTTTCTAGATATTCAGAAATAGCAAAAAATAATTTGATTTTTATCAGTACTTTACATTTTCAACTGTTAATTAATTTTTTATAACTTTTTGCAACAATGATAAATTTAATTTTAAATCCTTTTCTGCTTTTTCTCTATTATTCCCCACTTAGCAGAGGTTATTAATAATGTTAGGTACACATATGTGACTAATAAGAGTAGGAATAAATTTTGATTAATTATCCTATGTGTGCCAACTTGTTTTTTAAAATCACACTTTTTGCCTTCTGTCATGAGCCTAAGCTTCTACATTTGAAAGATTTTCTTTCCTAATGCCTTAGAGAAGATCATATCAGCTGGGTGTAGTGGGTCACACCTGCAATCCCAGCACTTTGTGAGGCCAACATGATAGGATTGCTTGAGCCCAGGAGCACAGGAGCCCAGGAGTTCGAGATCAGCCTAGGCAACATGGCGAGAATCCCTTTCTATTAAAATATATATAAGATTTGCTTTAACAAAAGAAAAAGAAAAAATAATATGATTATATTCATCTTTCTTAAAACACCCAAATGTGACATTCTAACTGACTGAACTGACTCATAGTAAGAGGAGTGTTTCCTACATGAAAGCACACACTACTAAGGAAATGGGAGACAGTTAAAAATCTTTAAAGTTTTTGGTCTCTTACATCACATTAATCTGCTTAAGAAAATCTGGGTTGTATGAGATAATTATCTTTCATTCTTTATTTTATAACAGAAACCATTAATTATAGTAATGATTGCTTTAAAACACTGGAGAGCAGAGCTTAAGAGTAAGGAATATTAATTTCCATCTTCCAAGGCTACAGTAGCTCAGTTTTGCACTGGAATTACCCTAAATAAACTAAATAGACATTGAGTTCTTTTTGAGAATGATATATTTTCTTTCCTACATATTTCTTATCAATAATAATTTCTTTGACTTCCAAGTTAATTACTTGTTATTTCTGCCTACTCTTTATAGTTTCCTCTTCAGTTACTATGAACATTATGATAGGCAAATGCCAAGATGACTTCCAAGATTTTACTGCCTGATATACATACATTTTATAATCCCTTTCCTTGAGTGCAAACAGAGCGTGTGAATATGATGGAACACCTTTCCCTTGATTATGTTACATTATATGGACTAAGGAATTTTTCAGATATAATGAAGATCCCTAAACAACTAAATTTGAAGTAAAAGGGAAATAATATCATCTTGGATAGACCTGACCTAATCAATGAGTTCTTAAAAGAGATAAGTAGCAGCATAAAATACTCTGTTCCTGGTGTGAAGAAAGGAAATAGGCATATTATGAACCACTGGACATTCTTCTGGAGAAAGTTACCTAGCTAGTACGTAAAGAGTGGCCTCTGGGAACTAAGAGTGATCTCCAATCAAAGCACCCCAAGAAAACAACAGCGACTTCAGTCCTACAACCACAAGAAACAAATTATACCAACAACCTGAATGAGATTGAGAGAACTCCAAGCTAATAATGAGAATGCTGCTACTGCCCACAACTTGGCATAGCCTTGTGAAACCCTGAGCAGTAAACTTATCTCAGACATCTGAGCTACAGAAACTGTGAGATGATAAATGAGTGTGGCAGTCGACTGCAAAGTTTGTACTAACATTTTACCCTACAATAGAGTATTAATACAGACTTCTGGTAATAAAATAGTGCCTTGGAAGCAAGCTTACTCTACTCCTCCCTACAGAAAACCAAAAGCAAATACATAACACTGACATTATCACCAAATATGCCAGAATTCAAAATTCAAATATGAGGATGAGACAGTTCCTAAGTCACAGAGAAGTTAAAATCTGAGGAGACGGTAAGAAAATCAAACTTCCACATATATGACATCCCTCCCCGTAATCTGTCCAGGACCAAGCATGTGAAAACATTTCCCTGAATCATAGTGTTAATACTGGAAAAAGTGAACAACCAGCTACTCCACTATCTTGGCTTCCCTGGAAAGAGACCTACTGCTGCCTGAACCAAAGGGAAGCACTGGGAGTGCCTGAAGGGAGAAGTATCCCTAAAAATAGCCAGAGTCAAAGTAGGAAGGTAAAACCATCCTTAGACCTGAAATCTCTGCTCTGTGGATAGATTAGAGGTGATGCCAAATCTGACCAGCTGTTTAGCAGCACCATACAGTAAGGAGGTTCACACCACAGATGTCCTGGGCAAAAACCCCTAACCAGCCTTTTCACACTGTCAGAGCATAACTAATTGAAACATATACTGAAAAATCACAGAAGATTGATGAAACACAAAGTTGTTTCTCTGAAAAGATAAACAAAATCAACAAGATTTTAGCTAGATTAAGAAAAAAGAGAAAAGATCCAAATAAAAGCAGAAATAAAAAATAGACACAACAACGAAGAATTACTAGAGACTATTATTAACCTCTACACACAAGAAATTGGAAAACCTAGAAGAAATAGATAAATATCTGAACGTATACAACCTTCCAAGGTTGAACCATAAAGTAATATAATATCTCAATAAGCTCATAATGAATAATGAGATCAAAACCTTTATAAACAGTCTCCCATCAACAAAAATTCCAGGGCCTGACCTGAAAGCTTTACTGCAGAATTCCACCAAACATTTGAAAAAGAACCAATACCAGTTATACTCAAACTCCTCAAAAAAAAAAGTGAAGAGCGAGAAATACTTCCAAACTCAGTCTATTAGGCCACCATTACCTTAACACCAAAACTAGAAAAAGAGACAATAACAAAAAGAAAACTTCAGGCCAATGTACAGATGAACATAGATTCATATGTTTTCAACAAAATATTGGTAAACAAAATCCAACAGCTTATCAAAAAGATAATACAACATGGTCAAGTGGTTTGTAGTCCAGGGATACATGGATGTCTCAACAAACACAAAACAATAAATGTGATTTACCACATAAACAGAATTATAAACAAAAACCATATGATTATCTCAAGAGATGCAGAAGAAGCATTGATAAAATTCAGCATCCTTTCATGATAGAAACCCTAAACATGCTATGCATAGAAGAAACATACCTCAAAATAATGTAAGTTATACATAAAAAACCCACAGCCAACATAATATTAAGTGGGGAAAAGTTGAAAGCATCCCTCCTAAGAACTAGCACTAGACAAAGTTGCCTACTTTCACCAATCTATCTAGCTATTCCTCTTCCACAAGCATTTAGTTCACACATTACTCTAAAATTATTTGAAGTTAGCTAAGTGAATTCAACCAATACATTATTCTTTTTAATAATGGTGACAAATACATTATATTTTTTTCACACTGAATGTTGCAAAAGGCATGTTCCTACATATTTATCATAATTTTTAGAAAAGTGAATCAATTACATGTAAAGCCTTCTTCACAATATCAGATCAAAATTATTTGCTTATTATGTTTAAGATGGTGGTGATGTCTAACAAATTTTGACTACTTTCTTTTAGTATACAAATTAAATATCTGGAAATAAATTATTTTCTTAGCTGATAGAGTTACTACTTCATTTGTTTGTGTATACTTGATAGCCTATTTTAAAAATCAGATGTTTATATTAGATTATAAAAACAGTCATAATTAATTGCTGCTCACTCATCAAGAGGTGAAATCTATTTGCCCTTTAATTTGGTTATCTTAAGACTTCCTTTGACAAATAGAATTTCTTAGAAGCAATTTTACGACATTTCTAAGACAGGCTTCAAGAAGCCTTGCAAGCTTACTCTTTTGCTCTTGGAACCCTGGCTGTCACCACTATCCCATTTGAGGGCCCAATATAACAGCGATCCCAGTTGACTCACCCCCAAGGTATTATCTGTTAAGCCCAGGTAAACTTTGCACAAATTGTCAGTACAGAATCATGAGCCAAATAGATGATTTTTTAAAAAGGACATTGTGTTTGGAATGCTTTGTTGCAGTGGAAAAACTGAGTATACAATATTCTAAATAGCAAATTATAGCCTATCACACAAACACAAACAAACACACACCCATTACTTCTTTGACCAATAATAATTATATTTTTTAAAACAACCAAGATCTTTAGATAAAAGTAATTAAATTTACCCCAAATCTGTTACTTATTTATAGCTTAGGAATCATAGCAGGGTCCAAAACCAGAAATTGTTTTTACAGAGCTATAATGAAATTCTTAGAAAACTACATACTTCTACTATAGCAAAAATAATTGTCCATCCAAATTGAAGCAATTAATAAATAGTATATAAATATAGATGTGCACAAATCACATCACCATTAAATATAGCATATATTTATTAACATTCATATATAGCAAGGACATATGAATGTTGAAATGATTTATTTTTATCAATGTTGTTTTGCAAAGCTCTACAATTTAATTTTCTAGATTGAGTGACTTTAATTCTACAGCTCAAATATTTTCTGTTCCATTTAAAATAATCAAGCCCCATAGTATAGATATTTTAACAATATTAAGTTTTTCAGTCTATGAACACAGGATGTTTTTCCATTTATCTATATTTTCTTTAATTTCTGTTATTAATGTTTTATAATATTCAGTGTTTAATGCTTTCATCTCTTTGGTCAAGTGTTTTATTCTTTTTGTTGCTATTGTGAATGGGATTGCTTTCTTAATTTTGTTTTTGGATAGTTAATTGTTTTTCTATAGAAATGTGATTGATTCAGGCTGGGCACAGTGGCTCACGCCTGTGATCCCAGCACTTTGGGAGGCTGAGGCAGGCAGATCATGAGGTCAGGAGATTGAGACCATCCTGGTTAACATGGTGAAACCCCGTCTCTACTAAAAAAAATACAGAAAAATTAGCTGGGTGTGGTGGTGGGTGCCTGTAGTCCCAGCTACTTGGGAGGCTGAGGCAGGAGAATGGTGTGAACCTGGAAGATGGAGCTTGAGTGAACTGAGATCGTGCCACTGTACTCCAGCCTGGGCGACAGAGCAAGACTCCATCTCAAAAAAAAAAAAAAAAAAAAAAAAAAAGAAATGTGATTGATTTTTGTACACAAATTTTGTATCCTGGATTTTACTAATTTAGTTTATTAGTCTGACAGTTCCTTGCAAGTATTTAGGGTTTATTATGTATATAATATTGTCTGCAAACAGAGATAATTTTACTTCTTGCTTTCAAATCTGTTACTTCTTATATCCATACTACCCCAAATGATCTACAAAGTCAATGTAATTCTTATCAAAATCCCAGTGGCATTCTTTATTGAAATGGAAAAAAACTATAATTCATAAAGAACTAAAAAAGACTCTGAATAGCTAAGTAAATCCTAAGCAAAAGAATAAAGCTGGAAGCATCATACTTCCTGATTTCAAAATATGTTACAAAACTACAGTAATCCCAACAATATAGCATTGGCATAAAAACAGTATATAGACCAATGCAACAAAATAGGTAGCCCAGAAATAAAGCCATGTATCTCAGGTCAAGTAATCTTTAACAAGGGTGTCAAGAACACAAAGTGGAGAAATATACTCTTTTCAGCAAATGGTACTGGAAAAACTGTATATCCAGATGCTGAAGAATGAAATTGTTTCCTTTTTTTCACATCATATACAAAATCTACTCAAAATTAATTGAAGAATTAAATGTAAGATCTGAGATTGTGAGGCTACTAGAAGAAAACTTAGAGGAAGGGAAATACCTTCTTGACATTGGTCTAGACAATATTTTGTTTGTTTGACACCAAAAGCACAGGCAACAGAAAAAGAAATAGAAAAGTGAGATTTCATCAAACTAAAAAGCTGTTGCACAGCAAAGGAAACAATCAACAAAGTAAAAAGGCAACCTACGGAATTGGTGAAAACATTTGCAAGCCATATATTGAATGAGGAGGTAATGTAGAAAATATATGGAGAATGTATACAACTCAATAGCAAAAAAAAAAAAAAAAAACTCTGTTTACAAAATGGGCAAAAGACCTAAACTGACATTTCTCAAAAGAAGGCACATAAATGACCAATGGGTATATGAAAAAGTGCTCATCACCACTAATCATCAGAAAAATACAAAGCAAAACCATAATGTGATAACACCTCAAACTTGTTATAATGGCTATCAGATAGATGCATGAAAAAAAAGTTGTTGAGGATGTGGAGAAAGGGAAGCCTTGTACACTCTTGGTAAGAATGTAAATTAGTACAGCCATTATGGAAGACAGTATGGAGGTTTCTCAAAAATATTAAAAATAGAAATACCTTGAAGAGGACCTTTATTTCCCTTGTTAGCTGTTTTCCTAGATATTTTATTTCCTTTATAGCAATTGTGAGTGGGAATTCATTCATTATATGGCTCCCTGCTTGTCTATTTTTGGTGTATAGGAAGGTTTGTGATTTTTGCACATTGATTTTATATTCTGAGACTTGGCTGAAGTTGCTTATCAGCTTAAGAAGCTTTTAGGCTGAGTCAATGGGTTTTATAGATACAGGATCATGTTGTCTGCAAACAAAGACAGTTTGACTTCCTCTCTTCCTATTTGGATATGCTTTATTTCTTTCTCTTGCCTAATTGCCCTGGCCAGAACCTCCAATATTCTGTTGAACAGGAATGGTGAGTGAGAGCACCCTTGTCTTGTGCCAATTTTCAAGGGGAATGCTTCCAGTTGCTGCCATTGGCTGTGGGCTTGTCATATATAGCTCTTATTATTTTGAGGTATGTTCCAGGAATATCTAGCTTATTGAGACTTTTTAACATGAAGGGATGTTGAATTTTATTGAAGGCCTTTTCTGCATCTATTGAGATAATAATGTGTTTTTTTTTTATTTAGTTCTGTTTAAGTGACGAATTACATTTATTGATTTGCATATGTTGAACCAGATTGGCATCCCAGGGATGAAGCTGACTTGATCATGTTGGATAAGCTTTTTGATATGCTGCTAGATTAAGTTTGTCAGTATTTTATTGAGGATTTTTGCATCAATGTTCATCAGGGATATTGGCCTGAGGTTTTTGTTGTTGTTGTTGTTGTATCTCTGACAGAGTTTGTTATCAAGATGGTGCTGCCTTCATATGTCTTCAAGAAATCTGGCAAAAACAAGCAATGGGGAAAGGATTCTCTATTTAATAACTGGTGCTGGGAAAACTGGCTAGACATATGCAGAAAGTTGAAATTGGACCCCTTCCTTAAACCTTATACAAAAATTAACTCAAGATGGATTAAGCACTTAAATATAAACCCACAACCATAAGAACCCTAGAAGAAAATCTAGGCAATACCATTCAGGACATAGGCATGGACAAAGATTTTGCGATTAAACCATCTAAAGCAATTGCAACAAAAGCAAAAATTGACAAATGGGATTGAATTAAACTAAAGAGCTTCTACACAGCAAAATAAACTCATTACAGTGAGCAGACAACCTACAGAATGGAAGAAAATTTTTGCAATCTACCCATCTGACAAAGGTCTAATATCCAGAATCCACGAGGAACTTAAACAAATTTTACAAGACAAAAACAAACAACTCCATTAAAATGTGGGCAAAGGACATGAACTGATACTTCTCAAAAGAAGATATTTATACTGCCAACAAACATATGAAAACAAGCTCAACAACTCTGATCATTAGAGAAATGCAAATCAAAACCACAAGGGAATGTTGTCGCATGCTAGTCAGAATGGCGATTATTAAAAAGTCAAGAAACAACAGTTGCTAGTGAGGCTGTGGAGAAATAGGATAACTTTTACATGTTGGGGGCAATGTAAATTAGTTCAACCATTGTGGAAGGTAGCATGATGATTCTTCAAAGACCTAGAACCAGAAATACAATTTGATCAAGCAATCCCATTACTGGGTATATACCCAAGGAAATATAAATCATTCTATTATAAAGATACATGTACATGTATGTTTATTGCAGCGCTATTCACAATAGCAAAGACATGGAGCCAACCCAAATGTCCATCAATGATAGACTGGATAATGAAAATGTGGTACATATGTACCATGAAGTACTATGCAGCCATAAAAAAGAATGAGGTCATGTATTTTGTAGGAACATGGATGGAGCTGAAAGCCATTATCCTCAGCAAACAAACACAGGAACAGAAAATCAAACACCACATCTTCTCACTTATAAGTGGGAGTGAAACAATGAGATCACATGGACACAGGGAGGGGAATAACACACACTGGAGCCTGTCAGGGGTCCAGGGGAAGGAAGAACACTGGGATAAATAGCTAATGCATGTGGGGCTTAATACCTATGCAATGGGTTGATAGGTGCAGCAAACCACCATGGTACACACATTTACCTATGTGACAAACCTGCACATCCTGCACTTATATCCTGGAACTTCAAAATATAATAAATATAATATATAATATAATAAATATATAATAAAAATGAAAATAAAACTACCATATGATCAAGTGAACCTACTGCTTGGTATATTTTCCAAGGAAATGAAATCAGCATATTGAACATGCACCACCAGGTTTATTGAGTACATTATGTTAAATTAAATAAACAAGGCACAGAATGACAAATACCTCATGATCTCATATGTGGAATCTAAAAGAAGACAAACTCATAGTTTTCCAGAGGCTGGGAGCGAGAAGAAGGGGAAAGACTGGAGAAATGGCTCAAATTTTTGATTATGCAGGATAAATCAATTCTTAAGATCTAATGTACAGCATGGTTACTGTGGTTAATAATACTGTATTTCAGGCCAGGCACGGTGGCTCACGTCTGTAATCCCAGCACTTTGGGAGGCCGAGGCACGCTGATCATGAGGTCAGGAGATCGACACCATCCTGGTTAACGTGGTGAAACCCCGTCTCTACTTAAAAAAAAAAAAAAAAAAGTTAGCCCGGCGTGGTGGCGGGCGCCTGTAGTCCCAGCTACGCGGGAGGCTGAGGCAGGAGAATGACTGAACCTGGGAGGTGGAGCTTGCAGTGAACTGAGTTCGCGCCACTGCACTCAAGTCTGGGCGACAGAGCAAGACTCCATCCCCCAAAAAATAAGTAAATAAAAATAAAAATTATATATATATATATATATATATATATATATATATATATATAATATTGTATTTCATACTTGGAATTTCCTAAGAGGATAGATCTTAAATGTTCTCATAAAAACAAGAATAAAAAAGTAAAAAAAGTTAACTGTCTGAAGTCATGGAAATAATATTTAACTAGCTTGTGATGATTGTTTCACTACGTATTTATATCTTAAATGATAAAATTGTACACTTTAAATATATAAAATTTTTGAGTGTCAAATATACATCAATAAGCTAAAATAATTGTAAAAATCTTCTAATTGTTTCTTTGAATATACAGTCATAAGTATTTAAAAAGCTAGAAATATTTAGCAAGCAAACAGGCTGAGAATCATTTGAAGATTACATCGATACATATTGATGAAATAAATAATACTCTTCATATATGTAACTTTATTCTTTAGACTATAGCTATATATAAGCAAAACATTTTAAAAGCCAATAATTTAATTTCTCTATAAAATTTGAAATAGTTGTTCCTAATTAATTAAGAATTTACATTTTTTAAAATCATTGATTCCTTCATGACGTGTAGTCTTAAGCATTGGAAAAAATGTAAGAGAAACTAACACGAAGTATTTGAAAGGTATGAAAATAAAAAATTGAGATTTTAATTCATTCAGCTTAGGTAAAACAATGAATTAAGAATACGTGGCCGGGCGCGGTGGCTCAAGCCTGTAATCCCAGGGCTTTGGGAGGTCGAGGTGGGCGGATCATGAGATCAGGAGATCCTGACCATCCTGGCTAACACGGTGAAACCCCGTCTCTACTGAAAAAAAAAAAAAAAAAGAAAAGAAAAAAAAAAAATTAGCCGGGCGAGGTGGCAGGCAACTGTAGTCCCAGCTACTCAGGAGGCCCAGGCAGGAGAATGGCGTGAACCCAGCAGGCAGAAATTGCAGTGAGCCGAGATCACGCCACAGAACTCCAGCCTGGGCGACAGAGCAAGACTCCGTCTCAAAAAAAAACAAAAACAACAACAAAAAAACCAACTTAAGACACTATATTTTTAATTATATACTTGTTAAACAAGTATATATATATATATATATAAAACAAAGGAAAACATACTAATAATAGTCACAAAGTAGTGAAAAAAGAATAATATCTTAAAATTAAATTAAACAAATATATTATTGTGGAGTTGAAAGTATTCTTTAGCCTACTAGCCATTAAGCTTATGTCTAGTGTTCCATTATTGGAATGCTTAGCATTTGGGAGCTATTTATATCCTATTCCTACTCCTCAAGGTCATCACCTACGTCTGATTTTTCACACATCTCTGCCTCCCAAGGGTACATGTTACCACATGGTGCGCAGAGATAGTCACTGCTGCAGACGCTGGTGTGCTGGGAGCTTGTAAAAAAGTGATGTGAATTTTCGGAAATATTTTTGAGGAAGTATCCAAGGACAGGTATAGGCCACCTGCAGTGGCTCACACCTGTAATCCCAATGCTTTGGGAGGCTGAGGTGGGTGGATCACCTGAAGCCAGAAGTTCAAGACCAGGCTGGTCAACATGGCGATACCCTTTCTCTACTAAAAAAAAAAAAAAAAAAAAAAAATTACCCGGACATGGTGGCAGGCACCTGAAATCCAGCTCCTCAGGAGGCCAAGGCAGGAGAATCACTTGATTCCTGGAGACAGAGGTTTCAGTGAGTGGAGATAGTACCACTGAACTCCGTGGGTGACAGAGCAAGACTCCCTCTCAAAAAAACAAAACAAAACAAAAACCCACAAACAAACAAAAAAGATAGGTACATATAATTTAACTGAACGACAACCTATACTAGTAATTTTTTAATACTTCTCTACTAGTTTTACTATTGTGCTCTAAAAAGAAAATATGGAAATTATTACTGTTACATTAGTTTGACATTTTTCATGTTCCATTTTTGGAACACTAGGCAAAACCACTACCACTAGGACTAATAATATCTTTCTTTCATTTCCGTCCCAAAATGCCTTAAACTCTAAGTTTACATAAAACAACTGACCTTTTAGAGATAGATGACAGCAAGTGCTATAGCGACACAATCATGTGAAAATGCTACAGCACCTGTTTCTGATGAGGACTCAGGAGATGAAGAAGGTGGAACAAGAAATAATCTGCCAGGTTCTTTGTTGCATGCAACTGCATATCTTATTCAAGATGGCTCTGATGCTGAACCTGACTAAGATGATCCCTCATACGCATCTAGACATGACTCTCCTGATGAATTTTCATCTATGTCTACTGCTCGGTAACCTCCACCATCAAAGGGGTGGAAAGTGACCAAAATTGTTTGCAAATGGATAAAATCTGGCCTAACTGTACAATATGTAAGAGGTAAGAGTTACAGAACCACCAAATGATTTCTTCACCAAAATGAGAACTCCCACAAAAATTCTTGAACTTTTTCATGATAATGAGGTTGTTGAATTTATTGTCAAGTACTACAACTTATGTGCTCGCAGTAAGGGTGTACATCTTGGCTTGACTACCGCCGAATTCAAATCTTTTCTGGAAATTATTTTTCTGAGTGGTTACGTCTCAGTTGCTCAAGGCGTGTGTTTGGGGGACAAAGAACAGATGCGCATAATGTACTGCCATAATGTAGTGCCATAATGTACTGCCATAATGTACTGGCATAATGTACTGCCATGAGACGTGACAATTTTGAAACTACATTTTCTAATTTGCACGTTGCCGACAATACAAATTTGGATCCAATGGACCAGTTTTCCAAATTGTGACCTCTCACAAGCAAACTCAATGAGAGATGTATGAAATTTGTTCCAAATGAAACATATTTCAGCTTTGATGAATCCAAGTTTTCTTATTTTGGTCATCAGGGGTGCAAAGAATTTATATGCGGAAAGGCCGTTAGGTCTGGCTGTAAGATTTGCTGTGGTACCAAACGTCTGGGCCACATTGCTGGTTTCAGCTGTATCAGGGTAAAAATCCTGATACTAAACATGAGGAATATGGTGTTGGTGCATTACTTGTCCTTCAGTTTCGTGAGGCACTTACAGAGACACACCCTGGACAATACCATTTTGTATTCGATAACTTTTTCACCAGTATTGCACTTCTTGATAAACTCAGTTCAGTGGGATATCAGGCAACAGGTACAGTGAGAAAGTATCACATTGACAAGGCTCCACTGGAATCAGATGCAGCTCTAAGGAAAAAAAGATACAGGCACATTCGATCATCGAACTGATGGCAAAGGCAGTACTGTCTGCAGGCAGAATGATAACAGTGTTGTCACTATTGCCTCATCTGGTGCTGGTATCGATCTCCTGTGTCTTGTCAGTTGTTATTCCCAGAAACTGAAAAAGAAGATCCAAGGTCAGCAGGCAAACATGACCAAAGCGTATATAACCAGTTCACGGGAGCCATACACAGAGCAGATGAAAACATTAATAAGTACTGGGCATCAATCTGTGGAAATAAATGGTATCGAGCCCTCTTTTGTTCTGTTTCGAATTGGTCTTACAAAATGCTTGGCAATTGCATAAAGCATTTGACGAGAAGTCAGTGGATTTTCTGGAGTTTCATCAATGTGTGGTATGCCATTATTTGAAGACCTGTGGTCATCGTCTAGAACCTGGCAGAAAAGGTAGAAAGACCTTCTCTGAGGCGTTAATCCTGACTTATGTTATGACGGCATAAATCATGGGATATTCAAGTGGGGAATGCAAAGGTAGTGTGCTGAGTGTCATAAGAACAGCACTTTTCAGTGTGAAAAATGTAATGTTGCCTTGCATGTGAAGCGTTCTGTTGAATATCACACTGGACAGCAGGTTTCACCACCCCTGAGACAAGAAGCATGATTTTAAACATTATGTACAATGCAGCAGCGATTTTGCCTAGTGTTCCGTGTTTTGAATGCCACATACTCAACAATACAACATAATCAAAAATTTTCCTTTTCAAATTCTTGTGTCTTGAACTTTTCTAGGTAACAAATATGAATTTCATGAACAAAGTTAAAAAATTGCAACCTCAGGCATAAATGGGTTAATCTATTCAGGTTTGATAGTTCAAATTATAGTAAAATATTCTCCTGGAGAATTTGAAAATATATATGACCAAAAGCAAATATAAATGCTGTAACCAAAATTGTGTCTTTTAAATATGAAATAAAATTAGAGATAATTTGAGTTAATGATGTCTGTAAAAAAATTAAAAATTACAGAATTGCTTCTTAATGTATTTCTAGATTAAAATAGAGATACATAATAATACCTGATAAGCTTCCTTTTAAATTCATATCAAACTACTTTTTTCCCATTTCTGCTCAAAAGTTTTTATTTCCACATAGGTCTTCTCTGACTATACAATATAAAATAAAATGCCATCTCTGCAGTCCCTTTTCATTTAACCAGTTTATTTTTTCTCCAATTACTCTTATAATCATCAAACATATAAAATACCTTATTTTCTTTAATCTGTCTCTTCTTATCAGAATATAAGCTCCATGAGGACAGAGATTTTTACTCATCAAATAAACAGTACCTAAAATATTTGGCATGCCACAAATTTTTGAGAAATGTGTAAATAAATAACCAAAATCAATGCTGAAAGTGTTTTAAAATAATGAACTAAAGAGCAAGAAATAATTAAACCTTAGTACAATGGCACAATAGTAGATAGATGACCCCTAGATGTAATAGACTCTATACATTAGTTATCACAGCAAAGAGTAACCAACATGAAAATAGAGACTTGGGCCAGAGCAATAGGGAAGCAGGTGGGGTGAGTTATGCACTAAGATAGATTTCCTTCATTTTGTAGACAGACCACTTACCATTCAAAGTGTTTAAGTAGGGAAAAACCCACACATACAATAGAAATCATCCTCTTTGAGGAAAAATAAAATAAATTGAGACAGACCAACATACAGTAAAAGAATTACGCTGCTGGACATGGTGACTTACGCCTATAATCCCAGCACTTTGAGAGACTGAGGCAAGTGGGTCATTCTGAGCTCAGGAGTTCCAGATCAGCCTGGGCGACATGGCAAAAAAAAAAAACATTTCTACAAAAAAGAAAAAGAGAAAGAAAAAATTATCCAGGCGTGGTGGCTCACACCTATAGTGCCAACTACTCGGGATGCTGAGACTGAAGAATCCCGTAAGCCAAGGAAGCGGAAGTTGCAGCGAGTTGAGATCATGCCACCGCACTTCAGCCTGGGCAACAGAGTGAGAGCCTGTCAAAGAAAAAAGAAAAAAAAAAAAAAGAATTACACAGAATCTTCTAAGGCAGTATATAACTGAATATGAATTTTTATATTTTTAGTCAATTATTTTTTAATTGACAAATAAATATTGTATATATTTATGGTGCACAACGATGTTGTGAAATACGTATTATGGAATAATTAAATCAAGCTATGCAACACATGCATTATCTCACAGACATCATTAATTTGTGGTGAGAATACTTAAAATCTACTCTGTTAATATTCAAGTCTACAAAACATTGTTACCAACTGTATTTGCAATGGTATACAATGGATCTCTTTGAAATTATTTCTTCTTACTGAAATTTTGTGTCCTTTAACCAAAGTCTCTCAAATCCTGTTTTCCCCTCAGCTCTTGATTACCACTGTTCAACCCTGCTTCGGTGAGTCTGACTTTTTCAGATTCAACACAAGTGAGATCATGTAAAATTTATCTTTCTGTTCCTGGCTTATTTCACTTAACGTTATGTCCTTATCCATATTGTTGCAAATGTCAAGATTTCCTTTATTTGTAAGGGCAACTTATACTCTACAGGACTTGTATTCATTCACTTTCTGATTAAAGAAGCCAGTTAAAATCTCTCCAGTTTTAACTAGCAGATCCACGTCCAAAATCCCTACAAAATGTTCATTACATCCTCTAATTTTTATGTTATTTTGTTTCCATATTATACATTCTAAAAGCAAGATTGTGAAATAAATTACTGACAGTATAATTTATATACATTATTACTAAAAAAGGCAATGTGAGCTAAGTAAGTGTTTTTTTTTTTTTTTTTTTTAAATACATAAATATTTAGGTAGTATAGCAAAAAATACCAAAGTAAGTCCTGTGTCTGCATTTGGCCAGGAAGCTGTTGCTTGTGTTTATTACTTTCCTTTTCCAATCACTATTTCTATGTTTTCTCTGGCCCCAGATGATAAGGATTTTGGCTTAGAGATGTGATTAAACTTTATTCCCATGAGACATGAACTTTTGGTAGAGTTATTTGTACAATGATGTAGTGGCATATTATTAAATTTTACCACTGGTTATAGTTATAGAAGATGGCACCAAAGAACAAAACCATTCATATCATTACTATTCCTTTCATTTCTCCTTCATTTGTACCTTTTATTGTATGTTTCCCATCCTGCAGGGTAGTTTTAGCCATCCATAATAGTGTCCATCTAGTACCCTAAGTAAAAGCCCTCAACCATAATAAGTATGGTACTAGTCCTCTCATCATATCATTTGCAGGCCCCTGGCCATCTGGCCAAACCTTAACATTTGACACCAAATGGATGTACAGGATACATTAGGTTATCTTTCCTTCTAAGAGAAATAGACAATGAGATACACCACTGAAAGTTCTGCCTTCAGAGGAATTATGAAAGGATTATGTGGTTTTCCAGGGTATCCTCTTTATAAGTATGTAAAGTAAGAGCATGTCATTTTATTTTTTGCCAGAGTATTATTTATCAGACTCACAATTATTTTTTCTTGGATGATCATGGACAGTACTCACTGAGTCTCAAAGTGCATATTATGGAAAAGATGTTAGATGTTAGTATGGGTAGAGTTACTTGTTAATTAAATTTATCTGTTGTTTCAGTACTAGCTCAAGTCTGGTCCCAGACACTTCACTTTAAGATAGCATGTTACTGGATATGTTTGATATTTGGGCTAGACAAATATCATCCTGTGTATTATGGGCAGCTAGCTCCCTTTGTATAATGCCATGGAGCAGGATAAGTCTCCTACCAGTGCCCAATATATAGTGAAGAGTCATTTTGCAGAAGAAAATAGTCTATTGCACAGTAAGGTGACTATGTTTAAACAGTAAAATATTGTGGATTAAAAATAGCTAGAAGGCACATTTTGAATATTTTCAACATTAAGAAATACTAAATGCATGAAGTAACAGATATATTAACTACCTTGATTGTATCATTATACAACATCGATGTGCATCAAAATGCCAAACTGTACCCTACAAATATGTACAATTACAATGTGTCATTTGAAAACAGAAAAAAATAAAATAAAATGGTTACTACTTGATTAAGTGGCATTACTTTGCTATAAAAGCCAAGGGACCTCTGTTGTGATTTCCATCACCTCATTCAGCACAGGATCTGCCACAAACTCTTGGAACATCATTATATTATTTGAATCACAAGGTCAGGGCTGCTTTTATTGGAGTCTAAACCATGTGGAGATCTTTTCTCTTCTTTCAAAGCCCTACTGTGAGTTGGTGGCCTTTTGGTAAATCAGATGGCATGGAGAAAAAGAAAAAACTTGCAAATTACTTTGAAAAGTCGAAGAAGCTCAATGAGTAAGTTTCTTTCTCCTTCATTAGTGATGGTTATGCAAAGTATAATGGATATACTGCTATAGTTCAGCCCACAGAAACTTCACTGAGGTAACAGTCCCCTGTATGTTTGTGTGACATACCTACATCTTCTAACATGCAAGTGTCTCACCAAAACTTTTAGGTCATTTTCTATTTTTTGCTTTAGTAGTCAAGTGAGAGTGATGTCACCATCTGAAATGATTGTGTAACAATTAAGGTTTCTGTAGACAAAATTGTGGCATAGCCCAAGAGCTGATGTAACTCTAGCACAAAATGATCTGCTTCTCTTTCATAAGTAAATGTGAAATGAGGACATTTTAAATACCAACAACAGAAGAGAGAATTCACTATTAACAGATCTTCACTAAAACAAATCTTCAAAGGAAGTTTTGATTGATATTTACCTAATGATTAGTGATGTTGAGAGTTTTTTCATACATTTGTTGGCAAATCAAAACCCCAATGAGATTACCATCTCCCACCAGTCATAATGGATATTATCAAAAAGTCAAAAAATAACAGATGCTGATGAGAATGTACAACATGACAGTATAAGCAAATGTTTATACACTGCTGGTGGGAATGTAAATTAGCTCAGTCATTGCCAAAGGCAGGATGGCAATTTCTCAAATAACAAAACAGAATTACCACTCAATCCAGCAATCCCCATTACTGGGTATGTACACAAAGGAAAAGAAATCATTCTACCATAAAGAGACATGCACACATATATTTATCACATCATGATTCACAATAGCAAAGACATGGAGTCAACCTAAATGCCCATCAATGGTAGATTGGATAAAGAAAATGTGGTATATATACACCATGGAATACTACACAGCCACAGAAAAGAATGAGATCAAATCCTTTGCAGCAACATTGATGGACCTAGAGGCCATTATCCTAAGCAAACTAACACAAGAAAAATAAACGAAATGCCATATGCTCTTACTTATAAATAGTGATTGAACATTGAGAACACATGGACACAAATAAGGGAACAATAGACAGTAGGGCCTACTTTAGAGTGGAAGGTAGGGGGTGAAGATCAAAAACCTACATATTGGATACTATGCTTATTAAATGGGTGATGAAATCATCTGTACACCAAACCCCTGTGACACATAATTTACCTACATAAGCAAACTGCACATGTACCCCGAACCTAAAATAAAAGTAAAAAAAATAAGGAAGTTCATCGAATATAAAAAAATAAGATATTTGAGAGAAAATTGTATGGGCACAAACAACAAAAATGAACCCTAGACATGATTAAAATGAAGGTATATATAAAGACCTTTATAAAATTATTTATAATCTTTATTAAATATACCTTTCTAATGTAAAAATAGCAAGTTATTGTGAGTTCATAGAATATGTAACAATAAAATTATACAATAGCAATAGCAAAAGAAATGGAAGGAAGCAATATTTTTGATGAGTGCAACATAATCCATGAATGAATCCATTTAAGTCTAAAACTACATTCTCCTCTTTGTATACAAACACTTTCAAAAATTCTTGGCCCAAATATAAGATGCAAATTGTAGCCTTTTTATGAATTAGCAAATCCCTGATGTTGTTTTGCAGATATATCTTCTCATGGTTTGACTTTGTTATTATCATCTATAATTTTACTGGGACCTGGTTTAAGTTATCACTATGGAGAGCATTGCAAAGTAACTCCCTCAGGTTAGAGAGCTTTGGCATGGTCAGAACTTTGCTGTGGCAACAAATGAGATTAATTGGGTGTTATGCTTTTTGTATTCTGAATCTCCAAATCTCCATTCCAATTATCAGTTGTCTACTCTTTGCTGACAAGGATTGGGGGAATCAGCCCCCAATATTTCAACATAGGTTCTTTTTATTTTCCCTAAGTGTAGGCCAATCTGAGAAATAAAGAGAAAGAGTACAAAGAGAAATTTTACAGCTGGGCTTCTGGGGGTGTCATCACATATTGACAGGAGTGTGACGGTGACCTCGGGCCACAAAACCAGCAAGTTTTTGTTAGGGATTTTAAAAGGGGAGGGGGTGTATGAACGGGGAGTAGGTCACAAGTATCACATGCTTCAAAGGGCAATAAAGATCACAAGGCAAAATCAGAATTACTGATGAGGGCCTATGTCCCGCTGTGTATCACATTGTCTTGATAAACATCTTAACAGGACACAGAGTTCAAGAGCAGAAAACCGGTCTGACTAGAATTTACCAGGCTGGAATTTCTGAATCCTAGTAAGCCTGAGGGTACTGCAGGAGACCAGGGTGTATTTCAGTCCTTATTTCAACCACATAAGACAGACACTCCCAGAGTGGCTGTCTATAGACCTACCCCCAGGAATGCATTCCTTCCCCAGGGTCTCAATTATTAATATTCCATGCTGGGAAAATAATTCAGTGATATTTCTCCTACTCACACGTTCATCTATAGACTCTCTGCAAGAAGAAAAATATGAATCTATTCTGCCCGACCCTACAGGCAGTCAGACCTCATGGTTATCTTCACTTGTCCCCTGAAAATCACTGTTATGCTGTTCTTTTTTCAGGGTGCACTGATTTCATATTGTTCAAACACACATATTTTACAATCAATTTGTACAATAGTGGTCCTAAGGTGACGTATGTTCTTGGCTTATGAAGGTAACAGGATTAAGAGATTAAAGTAAAGACGGGCATAAGAAATTATAAGAGCACTGATTGGGGAAGTGATAAATGTCCATGAAATCTTCACAATTTATGTTCAGAGATTGCAGTAAAGACAGGAGTAAGAAATTATAAAAGTATTAATTTTGGGAACTGATAAATGTCCATGAAATCTTCAAAATTTATGTTCTTCTGCCTTGGCTCCAGCCGGTGCCTCCATCAGGGTCCCTGACTTCCTGCAACAGACAGTCTGCTACATTTCACATAAAAGACTTTGTGGGCCGGACATGGTGGCTCTCTTTGCAATCCTAGTACTTTGGGAGGCTGAGGCAGGTGGATTGCCTGAGGTCAGGCATTCGAGACCAGCCTGGCCAACATGGTGAAACACCGTCTCTACTAAAAATACAAAAAAAAAAAAAAAAAAAAAAATTAGCTGGGTGTGTTGGCAAAAGCCTATAATCCCAGCTACTCAGGAGGCTAAGGTGGGAGAATGACTTGAACCCAGGAGGCAGAGGTTGCAGTGAGCCGAGATCACCCCATTGCACTCCAGCCTGGGCAACAAGAGGGAGACTTCATCTCAGAAAACAAACAAACAACAACAAAAAAGACTTTGTTACCCTTTGAACTCAACTAATACTGTAAATATATAGAATATACTTTAACCTTAATTCTTAGTTATCTTACTCCTGAGACTCTAACTAGCAGTTTCTTTTAACACAGTTATAAGGAGCCTGGGTTTCTACTCACACTTTGTATTAAAGTTTTCTATTATTGCCTAACACCTGCCTTCCAATATAGTGGCATGACATAGCAATAACAATTCAGTATTTCTCACTATTGTATAACTTTTGCAGGAGTCAACAGAGGCATTGTAATTGTTGCCTATTGTTGTTGTTACAGGTTAACAAAAACTAAGAGACTTAAAACAACAAAAATTTATTTTCTTACAGCTTGGCTCCTAGGTTCATGACTCCTTCACATCACTTCACTCCAACATCTTGCTTTTTACATTAATATAACTTTTCTTACACTAGTAAGAAATGTGCATGAATATTTACATGAATATAACACTTCTTACACATGTTATATTCATAAAAATTGCTACTTTTCTTACTACTGTGAGAAATGTGTCTCAGACTCTTTGCCTCTCTCTTTAAGAACCTATGGGATTCTTACTTAAGAAGAAATAAGTTGAGCCTTACTTAAGGCTCAACTAGATACTCTAGGATAATCTTCCTATCTCAAGGTCTTTGAATCAGTCACATCTGCAAAGTTCCATTTGCCATAAAAGATGTCATTCATAGTTTCCAGGCATTAGGGTGCAGAAATATTTCAGGGGACCATTATTCAGCCTATTGACAGTGACTTGTCTCTGTTCCATATGGTGTTGTCCAGAGCCACAGCCAGGACTGCAGGATCCCAGATGGCTACCCCGGTGTTTTTTAGAGCCTTACCTAGCATGACTATATTATGGCTGGGGATCCATTGGTCCTTTCTATTTCATGAATTCTTTTATCACTCAAAGCTGTGATTCAAGCTTTTTTTTTCATAGGAGCTGAATCCCAATAAGGTGAAAGTGGAAGCTACTAGGATCTCTGAAGTGCAGGCCCTAGAAGTCGTACAGTATCACTGTTCATTCCTTCTGTTGATCAAAGTCAGTCGCAAGACCAGCCCAGATCTGAGGATAAATGAGCTGACTTTATCTTTTTATGAGTTGAGTGGCATAAGCATACAAGAATTGGATAAATTATTAGTGTTCATTTTTGCAGTCTACCACACTCTGAACTAAGAATTTAGAGATTTGATATTATAATTTTTAAAAATTTAAATTAACTTTTAAGTTCCATGACAAGGAGTCACATCACACTACAGTCTCAAATTTATCATATCCTTTGTTCTGTCTTAAAGAAGCTATAATTCATTTCATTCAAAGTCTTTCCTTCACTGGCTACTTGATTCCAGGTGATTACTGATGGGATTTTAGCTTAACAATTATTACATGCTGTGTTGTGTGAAGGTCTCATTCTGAAGCACTAATGGAGTTCCATTGTTTTTACCTAGTAGTTAGACCCATCTAGGCTCTAAACTAATAGATTTTCCAATTTCCCTTAAGGTTTGTTATGTAATCCATTCCTGGAAGAGCCGCAGTCAATCGTTTTAACTTGTTTTAATTACCACCAACCTCCTCCACTAAACTCATCCCCATCCTTCATAACTTTAAAACACGCACATACCTCCCCCGCAACCCCAGACACATACACATTTACTCAAGGGCTGCTTGTGTGAGTGTGGGTGTGTCCATGGGTGTTTGTTTTAATATGTTGTTTCTTGGTGGATTTTTTAAAAAAATGAGATCCAACTACTGACAACTCTTATATAAAAATCCAAAACATGGACCAAAGGCAGTGAAAGAAAAGGCATATAATGTCTTATTCTTTCATATACTTCAAAAAGTTATAAGTTATAAGTATAACTTATAAAAAAGTTATAACTTATAAGTTATAAGTATAACTTATAAAAAAGTTATAACTTATAAGTTATAAGTATCACTTCCTCTATTTAATTGTAAGCTGCCAGTTCATTATAAATAACTTTAGCCTTCTAAAGATAGATTTTTTGGGAAACATCAGTGATATATCTATGTGCATAAATTAAGGAAGAAAGATGATTTATTAAATACAAACTACAATCAAACAAATATTCCATTTGATGCATTACTAGTATAACCACTTTTAATGTACAAAGACATTCATGGTTGACTTTTGATGGAAAATCTGATATTAGAATTTGACAGGTGATTTGTTTTTACTAATTCCCTTTGGAAGCCTCTTTACCTTTTTTCCAAAAAAAATCTGTAATTTCATGAGTCCTTGGAATATGTTGATAGTGAAGTTCTACTAATATCCAAATACTTTTAGAATATAAATCTTTTAAATAGTTCACATTACATATATTTAAATGAATACAATTTAGTACTGTAAAATCCGTTTAAATAATATGGAGTTCTAAACATGGAAGAATCATCATAGCTTTTAGTATAAAATTCTAAGAGCAATGCATGCAATGTTTACTTTAAGAACTTTAGTGAATTTATCTAAACCTGTAGGAGTATTTTCAGTGGATTTTATGAAATGTATTAAAATACATCTGCATTTGGATTACAATTTAAATATACACTTCACTCAGTCTCCCTTTATTTTTAGTGAATTGCAAAATAACAGGAAAAGCTAAAAGATGTTTTACCTTTCTCTAAGAAGAATTTGGTTATTGACATGTACTTCATTGAATTGATTTGTTTATATTGCATAATTCTCTAAAATGTGTGCATATGTATTGAATTTAGATACATTTTCAGCTGGCACTAATACATACAACTTTAAAAGGTATTATAGAGTTTGAAAAATTCAATTTAAAACTTGTAATCTAACAATCATGATATCATGGACTGTTACATTTAAAAGAGAGTTTCAAGTGCATTTATTTTAGTACCTACTAAGTGTTTTAACCATTACAAATTCAAAGCTTATGTTTTTTTTTTTTTTTTTTTTTTTTTGAGGCGGAGTCTCGCCCTGTCGCCCAGGCTGGAGTGCAGTGGCCGGATCTTGGCTCACTGCAAACTCCGCCTCCCGGGTTCACGCCATTCTCCTGCCTCAGCCTCCCGAGTAGCTGGGACTACAGGCGCCCGCCACCTCGTCCGGCTAGTTTATTATATTTTTTTTAGTAGAGACAGGGCTTCACTGTGTTAGCCAGGATGGTCTCGATCTCCTGACCTCGTGATCCGCCCGTCTCGGCCTCCCAAAGTGCTGGGATTACAGGCTTGAGCCACCGCGCCCGGCCTCAAAGCTTATGTTTTAACCCATGCTTTGACTAATCTCTAATCACAGTAGTGTCTTATTTTGCTTGTTTTGTTTTCTGACTACTCACTTTTATTTCCTCAACCAATATATTTAATTTTGGTTTCCATCATGTCAGTCACCTCTATATATACCTTATATTTTCAAAGGTTTATTGAAAATGTCATACCAATGATTAAACATTAGTTGATGTTTAACCCCTTTAAAATGTAATTGGATGATTCTTTCCCGTAATCTGGGTAATATAATTTTGACAATCTAAAACTGAGCTTCCTTTCCTTCTTCCTTCTCTCCTTCTACCCTTCCATCCTATGTTCCCTTCACCCTTCTTTATTTTCTTCCTTCCATTCTTCCTTCTTCTTAACTCACTGAAATATTTCACTCCTTTCTTCCTCATAATTTTACTTCTTTGCCTTTTTAATTTTGCGGGGGGGATGGATATGTAATGACAGTTGTAATGCTATGTGAGAACTGTATAAAACTTTTTATTCATTCAAAAAGTATTTCTTGAGTGCTTTATTAGCTTTCTATTGCTTAAAGAAATAACCACAATTTAGCAGCATAAGACAACATAAATTTATTCTCTTATAATTCTGGGGGTAAGAAATCCAGAATAGATTAGCAGTTTAGAGCTTTTCTTCTGAAAAATTTAGGGAATAATTTGTTTCCCTGCCCTTTTCAGTTTCTAGAGACTGCCTGTATTTCTTGGCCTTTTCTTTGTCATCACTGCAACCTCTTCCTTCATCATTACATCTCCTGTTCACTCTGATCCTCCTCCCTTCCTCTTTCAAGGGCCTTTGTTATTACACTGGCCCACCCAGATAATTCACCATAAATTCTATATCAAAATCCATAACACAATCATGTTTGAAAAATCCCTTTTTGCTATTTAAGGTAATGTAGTCACAAGTTCAGGAGATTAGAATGCAAACATCTTTGGGGACAAGAAGTATTTAACCCAACACAAGTGTCTAATATGGCCCTGCAGTAGTCAGAAAGCTGGAGATACAGTTTTAAATAAACATTATATTCTGTATCTGTGGCCCTTACATTCTAGAAGATCAAAAGTATTATGCTGAAGTCACAGAATAATGACTGAATTTAAAACTCCGAAATATTGTTTGGTGTAGGGAGAGTCTAAGATGACGCTGAATCACCTCTGTCTCCTAATATTTATGCCTTTATGTATTATCCTCCAATTGTGAGCAGAACCTAAAGATTCCCTTCCTAGGAATGGGATATAGCTATAATGATGGAATTCCATTTTCTGGAGTAGGTTACAGAAAGACTGTGGATTCAATTTCTTTCTTTCTTTCTTTCTTTCTTTCTTTCTTTCTTTCTTTCTTTCTTTCTTTCTTTCTTTCTTTCTTTCTTTCTTTCTTTCTTTTTTTTTTTTTTTTTTTTTTTTTTTTTGAGATAGAGGTCTCTCTAGGTTGCCCAGACTGGAGTGCAGTGGCTATTCATAGGCAGCATCCCACTACTGATCAATACTGGAGTTTTGATCTGCTCTGTTTTCTACCTGGGGTGGTTAACCCCTTCTCAGGCAACTTGGTGATCCCCAGCTCCCAATAATTCACCATATTGATGCTGAACTTGGTGCAAACACAGATCAGCATAGGGCACTACAGCCTAGAACTCCTGGACTCAAGCTATCCTCCTGCCTTAGCCTCCAGAGTAGTTGGGACTATAGGTAAGCACCACTGCACACATCTGTAGGTTCCATTTTGCTCACTCATTTTCACTCACTCACTAGCTTGTTCTGAAGGAAGATACCTGACAAGTTGTGAGCTTCTCTCTGGAGAGTCCTATGTGGCAAGAAGATGAGGGAAGCCTGGAGCCAACAATCAGTGAGGAACTAAGGTCCTTTTTTTAACAACTCATAGGAACTAAAATGTGACAACAGTTATATGAGTGAGTTTATTAACATCCTCCCTTCAGTTGCAGCTTTGTGAGGAACCCTGACCTAGGGGCACCCAGCTAATCTGCACCCAGGCTTGTAAGCCACAGAAACCATGAGATAAATGCTTGATGTTTACATTACTAAATTCTGGGGTCATTTGCTAAGTAGTAATAGATAGCTAATGTAGATTTTATTTAAACTTGAATGTGAATGCCATAGAAAGGCAAATAAGTTACCAGTGGAAGGTGTCCAGGATCTTGGCATTTTGAACAAAGAATTGGACAAAATGCACAAACAAAGCAAGGAAAGAATGAAGCAACAAAAGCAGAGATTTATTGAAAACAAAAGCACACGCCACAGGGTGGGTGAGAGCAGGCCTGAGCAAGTAGCCCAACACCCCGTTACAGAATTTTCTGGGGTTTTAATATCCTCTAGAGGTTTCCCATTGGTTACTTCATATATGACCCACACAAATGAGAGGATAAAGTGAGGTTACGGAGTAATTTACTTGATGTACACACTATGCAATTGAAGAGGATGTTTTCTGCTATAGCTGAAGTGAAGTTACAAAGTTATTTACTTGGTCATAGGAAGTTGTTGTTGTTGTTGTTGTTTTCATTTGATTTACTTCTAGGTTCACTGCCCCCAGACCCTATTTTTCTGCCTGAATAGAGAAAGGTAAATACATTCATAATTTATGTATCTCTTGTTGTGGGACAACAGTACACCCACAGTAAATATTAAAACACACACACACACACACACACACACAATTATCCTATTGCTTTAATCTCATTTTTTTGAAAAAATTATCTCAATTAAAAACAATTCTCATATCCACAATAAATACAATGAAGTGAAAAAATAGTGTCCTGTGATAGTAAATAACTGAGAAACTGAATTAACTATGAAATCAGGGAAGTTCTCTCTGTGAATATCCTTTGTAATTCAAGAATTAAAAAAAGAAATAAGCTAGCCAAGTAAAGGTTAAAAGCAGTGCTTCATATACAATAAATGATTATGCATAGAAACTAGAAGTGGGAATGAGCACAGTCTTCAGACAAAAACAAAATATCCAAAGAGAATAATGAAAGATGAATCCTGATTTTTGTTTGAACACATTGGTAAATATTATCTCATGTATTTAAACATTATAAAGGAAAAATAAGTTTTAAAGCATAGAGACAACTAAAAGTCTAGCTATGACGATAATATATTTTATTTGAAACATTCAATTATAGATGTCAAATAGGAATTTCTTAAAGACATCAAGTTCTTTTATTCATTAATTAGTTAACAAATATTCACCCTGTGTAAAAGACATGGCAGTTCACAAGAGTTCTGAGAAAGGTAGGTTAAAAAACCAACATCATATAGATCGTATATCAATTAGATATTCTATCCCTATGAGTAACAGAATGCTTAACAAATAGTGGCTTAAATAGCAGGAGTTAATTTTTCTCACATAGCAAGAATTTTGAAGGTAAAGGATTGCTAACATTGGTTCAAGGACTCAAAAATGTCAAGAATCTGTGTTTCTGGGTGTTTGTTGGTTTATTTGTTTGTTGCTTTTTGATCTCCCGCTCACAGTAGCAGGTTCACTTACTTTAGTAATCTCTAATCTTATACTTGTGCAATTCTTTGAAAGTAAAAACATTGATAAAAAAATTTTTATTTACTCTCATGAAACTACATTATCCCAGTTTTACACAAAAATATCATTCAACTCATTATTTCAGCATGGTTTATGATAGCTGGTATTAGTTCTGCTTTTCTAGCTTCTTGGATCTGCAATTATGGTAAACATATATTTTCCATGAGATTGATGTTCGACATTGGTCTGCACTGAGCCTAGAACAAAGATCTATAGCACTCTATAGAACTCTATTAGGATCATTAGCAGTAGCAATAGTTGGTATGTGGTGTGTGTGTGCATATGTTTGTGTGTGTGTTTGTGTGTGTGGGTGCATGTGTAAAATATTCAAATTAGTTTTCATTGCAGAATTCAAAATTGAATCAAATTCATGATTCCAGAAAAATCTAAATCGTAATCAAATTTTTACTAAACTTAATTTTAAAGGTGAGAATTCCATTAAAACATATTTAAATATTATTCCAATGTAGAAATGTTATTATTTATAGGCAACATATATCTGACTTCTGTTTTTCAAATTATCTGTTGCTACTCAGTGGATTTTTTTTTCTTAGTTTGTTTTCTTTTTCTATAAAACATATATTTCATAACAATTATTATTGTTAGGCTCTTTTCAGGGGTATGTTTCAATATCAATTCATATTTCCTGCTTCTCTAGGGGTGGCATGAAATTCAAGAATATGAAATTTCCTGGTCGTGACATTTATTCATTGACCATTAAAAAGTTATTATATCCTCTCCATGTTAACAGATAGGGAATAATTATCCCCTATTCAGATAGTAATTTGGTTAATAAAAGTACAAACTACACAGTGTTACTACTAACAATAGCTAAAATTATTTAAGGATTATTTATTACAAGACACTATTCTAAGCAGTTTAGCTGTATTATTTCATCTTATCATCATAGCAACCCATAGAATAAGTATACTGATAACCACATTTAATCGATAAAAAAATGTAAATAATTTGCCCCTGGATACCCAGTTGATAAGTGGTAGAACTGGAATTGAACCTGAAGCACACTGCCCTGAGAGTTCACACATTTAAAATTCTCTAAATCTCAGGGGTTAAGTGAAGCTCATAGCTAGTACCTTAAAAGAAGGTATCAACTGTTACCATTGATTATGTTAACAAACTTTTACAATTTTGCTCATAGAAGTTGGACAACATAATTCTACCTACAAATTTGGTAGGCAACCAATCAATTTATCTATACTGAAATCTCCTCTAATCTTTTGTGAATTGACGTAGGTTTTGAATGGCCATTCATAAAAACAGCAATCAAACCAATCCATAAAGCAGGTAAACTGAATGGCTTACTTTATAATTCACGCTATAGTGTAGTCATTATATGACATTGTAATATTTGAAAATAAATTTAAATACATAAAATTGCCAGTTTATAGATCTGTTCATTTTGACTCTCAAACATTTTTTATCAATACATGAGAAGGTATTGAGCAGCCTGAACCTAGTATGTTCATAGTAAACTTTTATGTGTCTTCAGTCACCTCTCTCTTACCTTGCTTTTAAAACATGTAATTACATTTTAAGCAAACCCTATAGCTTTCAGGTCATTTTCAGTCACTCACAATAATCTAATGCAGTTTAAAACATCAGTAATCAAAGATATGGATGAGCCAACTGTCTCAATACTATTCCCTCTTTCCGCCCCATCATCTCTCTTTAATCCCTGCTCAAATTGATGAGAAAAGAAAATCAGCACACAGATTTCCAAACAGAGAGATTCCCTCATTCACTCAAAAATACATATTAATTACCATTTGCATGTACTGGGGATTTAACAGTCAACAAAACCGATGGAATTCCTGTGTTCATGTAATTTGTATCCAAATGAGTAGAAACAATGTCGGGTGGTGATAGGGCTTAAAAGAAAAGCTAAAGCTGGAAAGACAATAGAAATTCATGAGAAGTTATTCTCTAAAGTTTTTCAGGAAAAGTCTTTATTAATAATGGTTGGATACAAGATGTGCCGATGCATTTATGAAAATGTGGAAGAACAAAAGAGGTCAGTACTTACCCTAAGATTTGTTTGTTGTGTTTGTTTTGTGGTGAATAGTAGTGCTATTTTCTGAGCTAAACAGCAGGTTGGAGGGATATCAATAGTTTGACATAACACATTTAAGTTTAAGGTGACTTTTAGATAACCTGGTAGAATTACAAAGGTCCATACTATGCTGATGAACATAAATTACATTTAAAATTTAGAAAGACACTATATTTAAAATATAGCAGGAGAATTGTTTTACGCATTAAAACCTGTTTGATTTTTTTCACAAGCATAAAGTAATTCAATAGAAAGGATGTTGGCAATAATTTATTAAGAGCAGACTTGCAATTATGCTAGTGTATTAAATGCAGTCACCCTTATAGACGTGTGCAATTGACCAATATAATATGCTGCTTGCTAGGTCATTCAGTTTAAAAGGGTTATAACAGCTCATCATTTTAGCAATCAAAAGGATCCTATAACAAATAAACATTTAGGAAAGGGATGACTTTTAACTAGTGAAAGCAAAAGGGAGTATATTTTCTCAACCTTGAAACAACATCTACATTCTTCCCACATAAATAAAATATGAAATGTTAATCTCTTTTTCTCTTACACTCTCTCTCTCTCTCGCTGTCTCTCTCTCTTTCTCTCTCTCTCTCTCTCTCTCTCTCTCTCTCTCTCTCTATATATATATATATATATATATAATATAGTCACCATTGTCACCTCATTTCATCCAGTCTGAAAAGAATTTGTCTTTTCTCATGTTCGAGTAAATCCCACTACTTGTGCTTCTGAAAAAGTTTCTTGCCTTTAGTCCCTTACTCATAAAATAGATTGCTGTCTTCCCCCTTCTTGTATTTTTAACTTTTTTTCCTCTCCCTCATCACTGCTTTTTCATATGCAACAAAATGTTTGTCTTTGCAAGCTTAAAAAATAGAAAATGTCCTTTGTTTCTGCAATTATAGCTTTTTCTTCCTCCCACTGTGAAATTTTTGCTAAAAAGAGAATGTTTGTTACATTTATTTCAAATCGGGAGATCTCACATTCCAGTTACTTCTTACCAGTCTGCCATCAGGCTTCTGCCTCTATGATTTTACTGACACTACTCTCTAAAAGGTGACCAGTGAGCCTGTGGAATTTCAATAAATTATTTTTTTCTTTCATATTCCTTGTATTCCTTTAATTTAACTTTTCATAAAATTATAATTCTTGGCTTTTCTCATTCCTTGGATTCTAAAACATCAATTTCTACTCTAAAATTCTAGTTCACTGTTTTTACTTTTCTAAGCATTTAATCTACTTTGACAGTGTTTCTACTGATGCCCCTTAAAGGTTGAAATGTACCCATTCCATTTGAAAATCTCCTCTGTTTCTCACTTCTCCCTTTCCCTTTCTCTTTCCCTCCTTGTTCCTCTATCTCTCCTCATTTTATTTCTTATAAAAATGATCATCCATCCTTATGAGGACAGCTTCTGCTGTTGACTACTATATTTAGTCTAATGCAATAGGTTCCTTCAGGGAAGGGTTATTACTCATCACTGCATCCCCAGAACACTACCTGATACTTAGTAAGTGCTCAAAAATGTTTATTAAACTAATCCATATTTACTCCATAAATTCATCCTCTTAACTCTGCTCCTGTATATACAAGGGTATAGAGGATGGTTATAAATACCTTCAAATTACCTCATACACCACATAAAGAATAAAATCATCTTTCCCCAAATGTTTATCATTATGCACCCACACGTTTAAATTCTATATCAGGGATGTAGTTTAGATAGTCAACTCTCCCATAAGCCCACAGATAATCAATCAGCCAGTCTTGTAAATTCTACCTTCTTATATACCTCATCTAACTCCTCCTCTCTACTTTCATGACTTTTGCCATAGTTTATACGCTCATCTCTCACCAAGACTTGTGAGTACAATTGGTCTGTTAATGGCACCCCCTAGTCCAATTCATCCTCCACATTGCAGACAAAAAGCTCTATCTGAAACATAAACCTAAAAATTTCCTCCACTGAATTAAAACATGTAGTAAGCTCTATCCTACACGGTGACTATAACTAGTAACAAAGTATTATATGCATGGAAATTGCTGAGAGAGTAGATTTTGTGTTCTCACCACAAAAAAGAAATATGTGAGGTAACATATATGTCAATTAGTTTGATTTTAGCCATTCGAATATTTTTAAACTTCGGGTTGTACATCATAAATACAGTTTTATTTATTAATTGAAATAAATAAATAGAATAAAATGAAAAAGAATATTGCCTTCACCTGGTATTTTAAAAAGTAATACTAATAGCCTGTCATTTCCTCAAGTTTGGATATTTTCAAGGCTGAATTTATATGAAGATACTAAAACACATTTGTCAGCTAACTTTCAATGAGAAAAACAATGATCCTTAAATTATGAAGAAACTTATGTAAAGTAAACAACAACAATGAAATACAAACTCACAAACAACCTCATCTCAACTTTCTTAATACCACAACAATAATAGTTCGGGACATTCCTGAGTCAACTCCTGTGGAGTAGAACCAGATAGTTATACTTAGAGGGTTAAACTGTTACTGCATATAACCCTTTTTCTATCCTAAGTGCAGTTCAAAGTGTAGGGAAGAAAAATTTTTAAAAAGGCTGAAGCTGGGGTGCTGCTTTCTTTGTACATAGAGTAAAAAATAATGCTTTTGTCTGATTTAAAAAATATTTTATTTTATATTATTATGATTATTATTATTATTATTTGAGATAGAGTCTCACTCTGTCGCCCAGACTGGACTGCAGTGTCACAATTTCAGCTCATTGAAACCTCTGCCTCCCAGATTCAAGGGATTCTCCTGCCTCAGCCTTCCGAGTAGCTGGGACTAAAGGCACGTGCCACCATGCCTGGCTAACTTTTGTGTTTTTAGTAGAGGCAGGGTTTCACCATGTTGGGCAGGCTTGTCTCAAAATCCTGTCCTCAAGTGATCCACCTGCCTCTGCCTCCCAAAGTGCTGGGATTACAGGCATGAGTCACCGCACCAAGGCTGATACATATTTTTTTCATTTGCAGACATTTATTGCTCAGGACAATGTCCAAACTCTTTGGTGTCATACATAGGACTGTCCAGAATTTTTTCCCTGTTTAGAGCTAACGTCTTACAATTTTACAATCTTTCTTTCCTTCAGATCCTTTAAAGCTTATATTTCAGCCTAGTTTCTTAAACAAAAAATCAGACTCATAAAAATTAAGACTTTTTAAACACGACAGTTTTCATCTTCTCTTCATACTGCCAATCTGACAATCCCTTCTTATTTTCATGACACAGTTCAAGTGTCATCTCCTCTGAGATGATGTTCTGAGACCCTGCTTCACAGATAGGACTAAACACTTCCATATTTTTTTATGACAGTTTTATTTACCTACCACCTGATCATTGACTGCAGACCCCTTAACAGTATTTTTACCTTATCTGCAACATGTTTTGCTGGTTCTTATGCATCGTAAGTTATAGAATTTTTCAAATTGAGCTTGGCTTTTAATGTTCATTTTTGCTGTTTCAGGTCAGACAAGCAATACAGAGGGAAAAAATTCATGTGGACCACACGATACATTATATAGAGAGTTTAGGCATAAACTCAAGTTGGTTTATTTTGTGTTAAATTCTTTGGAGTATTCTAGAAAGGTTGCATTTGATCAAAGTCTATGTCCCTGCCATGGCTTTGTGATTTGTCCTTGTTTACAACTCATGGAAAAGTGAGATTCATTTTGTGAAAGAGGAAGAATTAAGAATATCTTGAGACTGGAGTTTCATCAAGAATAAAGGCAAGGTAGCCAGATTTAAAACAAAATCGTTACTATAAAAGTAACACCAGGGTAATTTCTGGAGGACATAAAAAGCTAAAGAGAATTAAGATGCATGCATGCACACACACGGAGAAGCACCATGCATGTGTGCATACACACAGACACCAAGTACATAAATTGAAAATTTAGACAAACTGAAACTAAGAACCTACATTACAATTATGTATCTGAGGAAACTACAAATAATGCTCATTTTAAAAAGTCAGGTCACCAGCTTCTGGTGAGCCAAAAAATATGTGATTGGTTTTGAATATCACTTTTTTTTTGAGATGGAGTTTTGCTCTAGCTGCCCAGGCTGGAGCACAATGGCACCATTTTGGCTCTCTGCAAACTCTGCCTCCTGGGTTCAAGTGATTCTCCTGCCTCAACCTCCCAAGTAGCTGGGATTACAAGCATGTGCCACAACACTCAGCTAATTTTTGTATTTTTAGTAGAGATGAGGTTTCTCCATATTGGTCAGGCTCGTCTTGAACACCCGACCTCAGGTGATCCGCCCCCCTCAGCCTCCCAAAGTGCTGGGATTACAGGTATGAGTCACTGTGCCTGGCTTTGAATATAACTTTTAATAAACCATGAGTCTAGGCATGGTGGCTCACGCCTATAATCCCAGCACTTTGGAAGGCCAACGAGGGTGGATTACGAGGTCAAGAGATCAAGACAATCCTGGGAGACATGATGAAACCCCATCTCTACTAAAAATACAAAAAAATAGCTAGGCATGGTGATGTTCGCCTGTAGTCCCAGCTACTTGGGAGGCTGAGGCAGGAGAATCTCTTGAACCCAGGTTGTGGAAGTTGCAGTGAGCTGAGATCTTGCTACTGCACTCCAGCCTGGTGACAGAGTGAGACTCCGTCTCAAAAAAGAAAAAAAAAAAAAAAAAAAAAAAAGAAAGAAAGAAAGAAAATTCACCAATAAATGCCATTTAAAAGTTATTTCAGATAATTTAAATATTAGTATTAAAGAACTGTTTTTTAGAACAGCTTTTTCAATTATCATCGAAGTGCTGCCTAGAGAATTCTAAGGTTAGAAAGTCACAGCAATTGGTGCAGATTAATTAAACTGATAATCTGCCCGTATAAATATGGTTGCAGGATGTGGTTTGGCTCTGGGGTCCTCATCCAAATCTCATCTCATATTGTAATCTCCATAATCCCCATGTGTTGAGGGAGGGACCTGGTGGGAGGTGATTGGATGATGGGGACAGTTTCCTCCATGCTATTTTCATGATAGTGAGTGAGTTCTAATGAGATCTGATGGTTTTATAAGTATCTTAGAGTTCCACCTTCACACACTCTCTCTCTCCTGCTGCTTTGTGAAGAAGGTACCTGCTTCCCCTTCTACCATGATTGTAAGTTTCCTGAGGTCTCTTTAGGCATGTGTAACTGTGAGTCAATTAAAACCTCTTTCCTTTATAAATTACCCAGTCTTGGGTAGTTCTCTGTAACAGTGTGAAAACTGACTAATATAGGAAAGTGGTACTGCAGAGACTGGGGCACTGCTAAAAAGATAACCTGAAAATGTGGCAGCAACTTTGGAACCAGGTAACAAGCAGAAACTGGAACAGTTTGGAGGGCTCAGAAGATGACAGGAAGATGTGGGAAAATTTGGAGCTTCCTAGAGACTTGTTGAATGGTTTTGACCAAAATACTGATGGTGATATGGACAATGAAGTCCATACTGAGGTGCTTTCAGATGGAGATGAGGAACTTCTTGGGAACTGGAGTGAAGATCATTCTCGCTATGCTTTAGCAAAGAGACTGGCAGCATTTTGCCCCTGCCCTAGAGGTCTTTGGAACTTCAAACTTGAGAGAGATTATCCGAAATTAGAACTTATTTTTAAAAGAGAAGCAGAACATAAAAGTTTGAAAACTTTGCAGGCTGACCATGTGGTAGAAAAAAAGAAACAACAACAACAACAACGTTTTCTGGGAAGAAATTCAAGCCAGCTGCAGAAATTTGCATGAGTAACAAGGACTCCAATGTTAATCACTAATACAATGGGGAAAATGTCTCCAGGACATGTCAGAGACATTCACAGCAGCCCCTCCCATCACAGACTTGGAGGTCTAGGAGGAAAAAGTAATTTCATGGACGTGGCCGCAGGCTCCATAGCTTTGTGAAGTTTTGGGACTTGGTGCCCTGCATCCCAGTTGCTCTGGTTCCAGACATGGCCAAAAGTATAGCTTGGGCCATTGCTTCAGAGGGTACAAGCCTCAAGCCTTGGCAGCTTTCATATGGTATCGGGCCTGCAGGTGTGCAGATGTCAAGCATTGAAGTTTGGGAACTTTTGTCTATATTTCAGAGGATGTAAGAAAACACCTGGATGTCCAGGCAGAAATTTGCCAAGGGGGTGGAGGCACAGGTAAAGCCTCTACTAGAGCAGTGTGGAAGGCAAATGTGAGGTAGGAGTCCCCACACAAAGTCCCCACTGAAGCACTGCCTAATGGAGCTGTGAGAAGAGGGCCACCATCCTCCAGAACTCAAAATGGTAGATCCACTGACAGATCACACTGTGTGCCTGGGAAGGCCGCAAGTTCACAACACCAGCTGTGAACATAGGCAGAAGAGCTGTACCCTGCAAAGCCAAGAGGGTGGAGCAGCCCAAGAACATGGGAGCTCACTCCTTTCATCAGCATGCCCTGGATGTGAGATGTAGAGTCAAATTAGACTACTTTGGAGCTTTAAGATGTAATGACTACCCCACTGGATTTCAGACTTGCATGGGGTCAATAGCCACTTTGTTTTGGCCAATTTCTCCCATATGGAGTGGGAGCATTTATCCAATGCCTGTACTCCCATTGTGTCTTGGAAATAACTAACTGGATTTTTATTTCACAGGCTCCTATGCAGAAGGGACTTGCCTTATCTCAGATAAGATTTTGGACTTGGATTTTTGGGTTAATGCTGAAATGAGTTAAGACTTTGGGGAACTGTTGGGAAGGCATGCTTGATTTTGAAACATTAAAAGGATGTGAGATCTGAGAGGGGCCAAGGGTGAAATGATATGTTTTGGCTCTGTGTCTCTACCCAAATATTATCTCAAATTGTAATCCCCATAGTCTCCAAGTGTCAAGGGAGGGACCTGGTGGGAGGTGATTTAATTATGGGGGCTGTTTCGTCCGTGCTTTTCTTGTGATAATGAGTGAGTTCTCACAAGATCTTACTGTTTTGTAAGTGTTTGACAGTTCCTCCTTCACACACTCTCTCTCCTTTCACTTTGTGAAGAAGGTGTCCACTACTTCTACCATGATTATAAGTTTCTCAAGGCCTCCCCAGCCACATGGAGCTATGAGTCCATTAAAACTCTTTCCTTTATAAATTATCCAGTTTTGGGTAGTTCTTTATAGCAGTGTGAAAATGGACTGATACACTGCATTTATATCATAAATAGTTATACTAAGAGGTAAAAGCAATTATTTCTTTTTATTTTCTCTGTAATATAGTTCAGTATCTGTAGGAGGGCATATTCTTAAAGAGCATTTTTTAGACAGATAGAGAGAAAGAAAATCATCATTTAAAATGATTTGTTAATGTTAAAGTACATATGAACTTAATTAAAGAACATGAAAAAGAATTATAAGCTCCTAAAAGTTAAATATTATTGAAATTATTAGAAAACAAAATAAATATCAGTTAACCATTGTTAGTTTGGGGAAAAAAGTTACACTTTGTGGAAAAGTATAATATTTAAATTAAATTATGAAAATTTAATTTTTTTCATTTCTTTTTTTTGGTTGTTTGTTTGTTTAGTATAATTTAAGTTCTAGGGTACATGTGCTCAACATGCAGGTTTGTTACATATGTATACATGTGCCATGTTGGTGTGCTGCACCCATTAACTCATCATTTACATTAGGTATATCTCCTAATGCTATCCCTCCCCTCTTCACCCTCCCCACCAGAGGACCCAGTGTGTGATGTTCCCCTTCCCATGTCCAAGTGATCTCATTGTTCAGCTCCCACCTATGAGTGAGAACATGTGGTATTTGATTGAGTGAGAACATGCAGTATTTGATTTTCTGTTTTTGCGATAGTTTGCTGAGAATGATGGTTTCCAGCTGCATCCATGTCCCTACAAAGGACACAAACTCATCCTTTTTTATGACTGCATAGTATTCCATGATGTATATGTGCCACATTTTCTTAATCCAGTCTGTCACTGATGGACATTTAGGTTGATTCCAAGTCTTTGCTATTGTGAATAGTGCCTCAGTAAACATATGTGTGCATGTGTCTTTGTAGCAGTATAATTTATAAACCTTTGGGTATATACCTAGTGATGGGATGGCTGGGTCAAATGGTACTTCTAGTTCTAGATCCTTGAGGAATTGCCACACTGTTTTCCAAAATGGTTGAACTAGTTTACTGTCCCACCAACAGTGTAAAAGTGTTCCTATTACTCCACATTCACTCCAGCACCTGTTGTTTCCTGATGTTTTTAATGATTGCCATTCTAACTGGTGTGAGACGGTATCTCATTGTGGTTTTGATTTGCATTTCTCTGATGGCGAGTGATGATGAGCATTTTTTTGTGGGTCTGTTGGCTGTATGAATGTCTCCTTTTGAGAAGCGTCTGTTCATAAACTTTGCCCACTTTTTGATGGGGTTGTTTGTGTTTTTCTTGTAAATTTGACTGAGTTCTTTGTAGGTTCTGGATATTAGCCCTTTGTCTGATGAGTAGATTGCAAAAATGTTCTCCCATTCTGTGGGTTGCCTGTTCACTCCAATGGTAGTTTGTTTTGCTGTGCAGAAGCTCTTTAGTTTAATTAGATCCCATTTGTCAATTTTGGCTTTTGTTGTCATTGCTTTTGGTGTTTTAGACATGAAGTCCTCGCCCATGTCTATGTCCTGAATGGTATTACCTAGGTTTTCTTCTAGGGTTTTTATGGTTTTGGGTCTAACATTTAAGTCTCTAATCCATCTTGAATTAATTTTCATATAAGGAGCAAGGAAATGATCCAGTTTCAGCTTTCTGCTTATGGCTAGTCAATTTTCCCAACAACACTTATTAAATAGGGAATCCTTTCCCCATTTCTTGTTTCTCTCAGGTTTGTTAAAGATCAGATGGCTGTAGATGTGTGGTATTATTTCTGAGGGCTCTGTTCTGTTCCATTGGTCTATATCTCTGTTTTGGTACTAGTACAATGCTGTTTTGGTTACTGTAGCCTTGTAGTATAGTTTGAAGTCAGGTAGGATGATGCTTCCAGCTTTGTTCTTTTGGTTTAGGATTGTCTTGGCAATGCAGAGTCTTTTTAGGTTCCATATGAACTTTAAAGCAATTTTTTCCAAATCTGTGAAGAAAGTCATTGGTAGCTTAATGGGGATGCCACTGAATCTATCAATTACCTTGGGCAGTATGGCCATTTTCGCAATACTGATTATTCCTATCCATGAGCAAGCATCGTGTGTTCTTCCATTTGTTTGTGTCCTCTTTTATTTCACTGAACAGTGGTTTGTAGTTCTCTTTGAAGGGTTCCTTTATGTCCCTTGTAAGTTGGATTCTTAGGTATTTTATTCTCTTTGAAACTATTGTGAATGAGAGTTCATTCATGATTTGGCTCTCTGTTTGTCTGTTACTGGTGTATAAGAATGCTTGTAATTTATGCACATTGATTTTGTATCCTGAGACTTTACTGAAGTTGCTTATCAGATTAAGGAGATTTTGGGTTGATACAATGGGGTTTTCTAAATATACAATCATGTCATCTGCAAACAGGGACAATTTGACTTCTTCTTTTCCTAACTGAATACTCTTTATTTCTTTCCCTAGCTGAATACTCTTTATTTCTTTCCCTAACAGAATACTCTTTATTTCTTTCTCTTGCCTGATTGTCCTAGCCAGAACTTCCAACATCATGTTGAATAGGAGTGGTGAGAGAGGGCATCCCTGTCTTGTGCCAGTTTTCAAAGAGAATGCTTCCAGTTTTTACCCATTCAGCATGATATTGACTGTGGATTTGTCATAAATAGCTCTTATTATTTTGAGACACATTCCAACAATACTGAATTTATGGAGAGTTTTTAGCATGAAGGGCTTTTGAATTTTGTCAAAGGTCTTTTCTGCATCTGTTGAGATAATCATGTGGTTTTTGTCTTTGGTTGCTTATATGTTGGATTATGTTTATTGATTTGTCTGTGTTTAACCAGCCTTGCATCCCAGGGATGAAGCCCACTTGATCATGGTGGATTAGCTTTTCGATGTGCTGCTGGATTTGGTTTGCCAAAATTTTACTGAGGATTTTTACATCGATGATCATCAGAGATATTGGTCTAAAATTCTCTTTTTTTTGTTGTATCTCTGCCAGGCTTTGGTATCAGGATGATGGTGGCCTCATGAAATGAGTTAGGGAGGATTCCCTCTTTTTCTATTGATTGGAATAGTTTCAGAAGGAATGGTACCAAATCCTCCTTGTACCTCTGGTAGAATTCAGTTGCGAATCTGTCTGATCCTGGACTTTTTTTGGTTGGTAGGCTATAATTGCCTCAATTTCAGAGCCTGCTATTGGTCTATTCAGTGATTCAACTTCTTCCTGGTTTAGTCTTGGGAGAGTGTAAGTGTCCAGGAAATTATTCATTTCTTCCAGGTTTTCTAGTTTATTTGAATAGAGGTGTTTATAGTATTCTCTGATGGTAGTTTGTATTTCTGTGGGGTCGATGGTGATATCCCCTTTATCATTTTTTATTGCATCTATTTGATTCTTCTCTCTTTTCTTCTTTATTAGTCTTGCTAGTGGTCTATCAATTTTGTTGATCTCTTCAAAAAACCAGCTCCTGGATTCATTGATGTTTTGGAGGGTTTTCGTGTCTCTGTCTAATTCAGTTCTGCTCTGATCCTAGTTATTTCTCGCCTTCTGCTAGCTTTTGAATGTGTTTGCTTTTGCTTCTCTAGTTCTTTTATGTGTGATGTTAGGGTGTCAATTTTAGATCTTTACTGCTGTCTCTTGTGGGCATTTAGTGCTATAAATTTCCCTCTACACACTGCTTTCAATGTGTCCCAGAGATTCTGGTATGTTTTATCATTGTTCCCATTGGTTTCAAAGAACATCTTTATTTCTGCCTTCATTTTGTTCTGTACCCAGTAGTCATTCAGGAGCAGGTTGTTCAGTTTCCACGTAGTTGAACGGTTTTGTTTGAGTTTCTTAGTCCTGAGTTCTAGTTTGATTGCACTGTGGTCTGAGAGATAGTTTGTTATAATTCATTTTCTTTTACATTTGCTAGGGAGTGCTTGATTTCCAATTATGTGGCCAATTTTGGAATAAGTGCGATCTGGTGCTGAGGAGAATATCTACTCTGTTTTTTTTGAGGTGGAGAGTTCTGTAGATGTCTATTAGGTCTGCTTGGTGCAGAGTTGACTTCAATTCCTGGATATCCTTTTTAACTTTCTGTCTCATTGATCTGTCTATTGTTAACAGTGAGGTGTTGAAGTCTCCCATTATTATTGTATGGGAGTCTAAGTCTCTTTGTAAGTCTCTAAGGACATGCTTTATGAATCTGGGTGCTCCTGTATTGGGTGCATATAGATTTAGGATAGTTAGCTCTTCCTGGTGAATTGATCCCTTTACCATTATGTAATGGCCTTCTTTGTCTCTTTTGATCTTTGATGGTTTAAAGTCTGTTTTATCAGAGACTAGTATTGCAACCCCTGCTTTCTTTTGCTTGTCGTTTGCTTGGTAGATCTTCCTCCATCCCTTTATTTTGAGCCTATGTGTGTCTCTGCATGTGAGATGGGTCTCCTGAATACAGCAAACTGATGGGTCTTGACTCTATCCAATTTGTCGGTCTGTATGTTTTAATTGGACCACTTAGTCCATTTACATTTAAGGTTAATATTGTTATGTGTGAATTTGATCCTGTGTTTATGATATTAGCTGGTTATTTCGCTTGTTAGTTGATGCAGTTTCTTCCTAGCATCAATGGACTTTACATTTTGGCATATTTTTGAAATGGCTGGTACTGGTTGTTCCTTTCCATGTTTAGTGCTTTCTTCAGGATCTCTTGTAGGGCAGGCCTGGTGGTGACAAAATCTCTAGGCATTTGCTTATCTGTAAAGGATTTTATTTCTCTTTCACTGATGAAACTTAGTTTGGCTGGATATGAAATTCTGGGTTTAAAATTTTTTTCTTTAAGAATGTTAAATATTGGCCCCCACCCTCTTCTGGCTTGTAGAGTTTCTGTCGAGAGATCTACTGTTAGTCTGATGGGCTTCCCTTTGTGGGTAACCCGACCTTTCTCTCTGGCTGCCCTTAACATTGTTTCCTTCATTTCAACTTTAGTGAATCTGACAATTATGTGTCTTGGAGTTGCTCTTCTCGTGGAGTATCTTTGTTGTGTTCTCTGTATTTCCTGAATTAGAATGTTGGCCTGCCTTACTAGGTTGGGGAAGTTGTCCTGGATGATATCCTGAAGAGTGTTTTCCAACTTGGTTCCATTTTCCCCGTCACTTTCCGGCCCACCAATCAGATGTAGATTTGGTCTTTTCACATAATCCCATATTTCTTGGAGGGCTTGTTCATTTCTTTTTACTCTTTTTTCTTACACTTCTCATCTCACTTCATTTCATTCATTTGCTCTTCAATCTCTGATACTCTTTCTTCCAGTTGATTGAGTCTGTTACTGAAGATTGTGCATTTGTCACATAGTTCTCATGTTATGACTTTCATCTCTATCAGTTCTTTTAAGGACTTCTCTACATTGGTTATTCTAGTTAGCCATTTGTCATATCTTTTTTCAAGGTTTTTAGTTTTTTTGCACTGGTTACATAGTTCCTCCTTTAGCTCTGAGAAGTTTGATCGACTGAAGCCTTCTTCTCTCAACTTGTCAAACTCATTCTCCGTCCAGCTTTGTTCCATTGCTGGCGATGAGCTGTGTTCCTTTGTAGGGGGAGATGCACTCTGATTTTTTGAATTTCCAGTTTTTCTGCCCTGCTTTTTCCCCATCTTTGTGGCTTTATCTGCCTTTGGTCTTTGATGATGGTGATGTACTGATGGGGTTTTGGTGGGGGTGTCCTTCCAGTTTGTTAGCTTTCCTTCTAACAGTCAGGACCCTCTGCTACAGGTCTGTTGGAGTTTGCCTGAGGTCCACACCAGACTCTGTTTGCCT